>NC_050576.1:40116572-40365122 GCF_011100635.1 Trichosurus vulpecula | reverse complement strand
TCAGGGACTGTCTTGGTTTTCTACTTGCACCCCCAGTGCTTAGCACATAGTAGGCACTTAATAATGCTTCACTCATTCAAAGACTGCAGAGAGGACAA
The DNA here is from genome assembly GCF_011100635.1 of Trichosurus vulpecula. NCBI lineage: Eukaryota > Metazoa > Chordata > Mammalia > Diprotodontia > Phalangeridae > Trichosurus > Trichosurus vulpecula. Next base: position 40,365,024 of record NC_050576.1, on the reverse strand, counting down.
GAGTGATGAGGCCTGAGAAAAGGCCATTGTATTTGTTGATTAAGAGGTCATTGGCAGCTTTGGAGAGAACAGTTTCAGTTCAATGATGAGGCCAGAAGCCAGAAAGTAGAGAGTTAAGAACAGAGTGAGAGGAAAGGAAGTGGAGGCATTGCTGGAAGAAGGCCTTCTCAGATCTAATGCAGCACAGAGCCCTGCCTCCATGGTGCTGTCTGTCGGCTTGTCTGGCTGTGTCTTGAGGCCCAGGAAGCTTCTGTAGCCTAGAATGCTGCCCCACATTGGATGCTTCTCAAGGCTTGAGTAAACCTGGAGCAAAGATCTCCATGGCACTGGAAGGAGGGAAAGGGAAATGGGTATTGGGTTGTATTTTGTGGTGAGACCCTGGGTTGGTTCCTGGGGTCAGCTAGTGCAGCCTCAGTGTTGGCAGCCTAGAGGGCCATGGGGAGGGGGGCTAAGGGAGCTCTAGGTAGTTATCATTTCATGGATTTTTTTTTCAGTTTTTTGGATTTACCTTTTTTTGGTCCTAGACCATGGAGAAAGTGGAAGTTACTTTGTTTTTGATGCACAGTTTCTGTTTTGGAGCACTTTCAGAGGTTGTGGAGATCAGAGACAATGTCCAGTCCTCTCTCTGGTTTGTCATCTGACCTCATAATTTCCTTTAAGACCTGGTTGATTAAGAATGTTTTCCTGTCCACAGTTGTGAAAAATAATAACCGTTGATTCACTGTGAATTCTTTTACGGTGTCATTTTAAAATATATTTGGATCACTGATCCATTTGGAAATAATTGTAGTATACAGAATGGATACAGTCTTGTCTCCATTCATCACCAAATTGTTATCCACTTTTTGCAATAGATTTTGTTGAATAATGAATTCTTTTCCCATTGTTTTTCCCCCTTTTTATATAGATTCATCATTCAGAGACCTCAGAGGTCATCTAGTCCAATTCTCCCAGTTAGAAGATAAAGAAACAGAGCAGCTAGGTGAGTCTTGTAAAGTCATAGAGATAGTTGATGGCAGTGCCCAGACTTGGATTCAGGTCCTATGGGTCCAAACCCAGAGCTCCTTCCATTGCTGCCCCTCATCTAGTGGACTGTCAATCCTAAAGGCACCTGGGGAGCACAGTGGGGGAGGGTCCTGGCCTTGGAGTGTCGAAGAACTGGTTTCACTTCAGTGTTACCAACTTTGTGACCCTGGGCAAGTCACTTTCTCTCAGCCTGGGTTTCCTCCTCTGAGAAATGGGTTTAATAAGAGCACCTACCTCTTCTTGTGAGGCTTCTTGTGAGGACCAAATGATAGAACTGCATTTTGTAAACCTTCAAGGGCTGTATAAATGCTAGCTGTTGTCATAGCAATAATTATCATACCACTGCAATAGATATGTGTGTGTATATATATATGTACATATATATATATATGTTTAGTCCTAAATCTTTTTTAATCTATTCCAATTATTTACTCATATAATTTTTAAAGCAGCTATGTGGCCTAATGATTGTCTAGAGTCCTCAACCTGGAAACAGGAAGACCTGAGTTCAAATCCTGCTTCAGACACTCAGGCACTCTTCTGGGCTGCTATTGATTCTGTATCATCAGGCTTCTGAAGACAGTCTAAACTTCTTTTTATAACATTGGATTGTGAAGAAGTTAAAGTTTTCCCCTTTTCCCTTTTCTGTTTTAAATTTTATTTAAAGGTAACTCAGAATATTGACTCTTCAACTCGGGCTCCTCTTTCGAAAGCGCCGGGCGATGGGCCCGCTGCCCGGGGAGGGCCAGGATGGGCTCTGGAGGACCCCCATTGCCCCCGGGACCCGACGCTTCACCACTGTCCACCCACGCGTGAAGCGGCGGGCTGTGTGATGGCAGAGAAGGCACCTGGGGGCATCAGCCCCCTGCAGCAGATGGTGGCGTCGGGCACAGGGGCCCTCGTTACCTCCATTTTCATGACCCCGCTGGATGTGGTGAAGGTCCGACTGCAGTCCCAGCGCCCTTCTCCCACCAGCGGGCTGGTGCAGTCCCAGGGATCCTGGAGCATCCCCTATACTAAATGGAAGTGTATGCTCTACTGCAATGGCATTCTCGAGCCCCTGTATCTATGTCAGAATGGTTCTCGTTGTGCCGTCTGGTACCAGCATCCCACCTACTTCACAGGCACCATGGATGCCTTTGTGAAGATTACTCGGCACGAGGGTGCTAGGACTCTGTGGAGTGGCCTCCCTGCAACTTTGGTGATGACAGTGCCTGCCACCGCCATTTATTTTACCACCTATGACCAGCTCAAGGGTTTCTTATGTAGCCGAGCTGTGACTTCTGACCTCTATGCACCCATGGTGGCAGGAGCTATGGCCCGACTGGGCACTGTGACTGTGATCAGTCCCCTGGAGCTGGTGAGAACAAAGCTTCAGGCCCAGCATCTGTCCTACCGTGAACTTGGGGCCTGTGTCAGGGCAGCCGTGTCCCAGGGTGGCTGGCGCTCTCTGTGGCTTGGCTGGGGTGCCACTGCACTGAGGGATGTGCCTTTTTCAGCCCTGTACTGGTTTAACTATGAGTTAGTGAAGACATGGCTATGTAAGATGGCAGCCAAGGACCGGACTTCAGTCAGTATCAGCTTTGTGGCTGGAGCTTTCTCAGGAACAGTGGCTGCTGTACTCACACTGCCTTTTGACGTGGTGAAAACTCAGCGTCAGATGGAGTTGGGAAGTGTGGGAGCCTTGAGAGTGACATCCCCACGTTCCCCTTCCACCTGGCTGCTGCTCCGACGAATTCAAACTGAGTCTGGGGCCAGAGGACTCTTTGCAGGCTTCCTCCCACGGATCATCAAAGCAGCCCCCTCCTGTGCCATCATGATCAGCACCTACGAATTTAGCAAAAATTTTTTCCAGAGACTGAACCTAGAAAAATGCCCTCGGGGTCCCTGAGGGGAGAGTGGGAGAGAGAGATGGAAGACACCAACCTCCAAGATCTCCTGAGGAGACCAGCTCTGGCCCACAGCAGGAAGAGGGGACTTAGACACACTTTCCTTATCGTGGGGGCTGTGGAGCACAGTGTCGCCCTCTGTGCTGTATAGCCGAGGGTGAGATGACTCTCCACCTTCCCTCCCACCTGATAATACTGGGGCACCATGGAGGGAACAAAACTCCCCTCTCTTTCCATATTTTCTCCCCACTTTCCTACAGACCAAATGCCCCCAGCTCTTGATTCACCGCCCTTTCCTTCCTTAGAAATCAAATTTGCTGTTGTCCCTTTGTTTTTCCCCTGGACATCTATCTCAGCCCCTGGTCCTGCTTTGTCTCCGTCTCCCTCTTGTTGAAACCTTTAGATCCAAAGATGATGCTTTGCTGTAAAAAAAAAAAAAAAAAAAAAAAAGAATATTGACTCTTCTAGACAACATCTCATCATCTTGAGGGGATCAAAGATAAATACTTACTGAGCAGCTACTGTGTGCGTAGGTTTGTGACATCCAGTATATTCCCTGTGTACAATTAGGTTGCAGCTTACAAGGTGTATGACCCAGGACAAGTCATTTAAGCTCCCTCTGCCTCACTTTCTTCATCTGTAAAATGGGGATAATTAGAACACATGGTTCGTAGGCATGTTGCGAGGATCAAATGAGATAATCTTCATAAAATCCTTCGTAATCACATGTAAATGTTGGCCACGATGAAGATGAAGGCATATATTTGAGATTTGGAGGTACCCTTTTTTTACTTCACTTCCTAGGGTCAAGTTTTATTTAGGGACATGTTCTCTCCTTGAGGAAAATTATCTTTCTTTTCACTATTTTCTGTCATTTAATTTTTGGTCGGTATTGGTTTGTTGGAATTTAATTTATTACTATTATTTGCAGCATTTTAAATATTGCTGCTGTTTGAGGTCTACATTTTCTATAGACCTACATTTTATCATTGGGTGGTCTAGGATAAATGCATATTTGTGCATTTAAAAGCATTATTCTGAGGAGTCCATAGGTTTTTACCAGATTGTCAGAGGGATACATGAAGTACAAAAGGTTAAGAACCCCTGGGCTAGAAAGAGAAATAGATTTGTCTTAATTGCTGGGACTATTAGCAAGGGGCTCAGGATGAATAAAAGAGCTTGTATTTGTGCACATTGTTACAGCTCCCCCCAAAGAAGGGCGAGTAAGTGAATCCAGACCACACTGGGACATAGGAAGAACCTGGAGTTTTCTGGTAGAAGAAAGTTTGGTGAGTGAGTGCGAGACTGCCTCCTGGCCCCTCTCCTCCTCCCCCACCAGTGGGAAATGTCAGATCCTCAGGAACAGAGGAGCTGGGAATAACCATGCCAGAGTAGAGCCAGAGAGAGACAGTGTCTGGGTCTGGGCTCCTCCTCCCAATCCCCAACCAAAGCGACAATGAGAATCTGGATGGATAGCTAGCTACCCTCTTCTAAGCTATCATTCTCTCATCTTGAAATGACCCTTCTCACACTCATTTGGTGACCGAACTTTTTAGAAATGTCCGTCATTCATAAGAAATTGTTTCATTTCTGAATACAGCTCTATATGGGATATTCATATAAATACCAAGAGCTACTTTGTTTAAGAAAAAAGGAAAAAAGTTGACAGAGACAGTTTAAAAAGGAATCAAATGCAAAAGGACAGTCACACACTTTTCCCCTATTTTAAAAACATCACAGGTCTTTAGGGAAAATCACTAGGTTTTTCAAATGTGGTACTAGCTACAAATGTTTCACAAGTCACAGGGATCCTGAACTCTCTCCTTCAGGTTATGTTGGAGGCGAACAGAGGGAGAAGGCCTCAGTCTTCAGCCTATGATGCAGCTGTCCCTCCTTTTTGGGATTCACTAAGTCTGTCCTCCAGAGCCTTGATTTGCTTTTAAAGCTACTGCCTTTCATTTTCGAGTCCTCCTCTTGGTAATTGTTCCTGTTCCTGAAGAGAAACATATAGAATTTAAGAGCATGGAACCAAAAGTGACCACACAGAATTCTGGGAATACTGTCCACCTGATCCAAGTAAGCAGATCTCTAGAGCCTCTAAATGACCTGTAGAATGTTTGCCCAAGGCTACAGACTGGAGTGAAAAGAGCTGGAGGAGGGGCCAGAGTGGCAGCTTCTGCCACCAGTTTCCTGGGGGCACAAAGGGTTAGAGTATGGTATGAGGAGGGGCAGAAGGCAGTCAGCTGAGAAGCCAAGTCAGAAGTGCACAGGGTGAGCATCCACACCAGCATCTGCAATAGCTAATGGGCCTGTGGCCTCTGACAAGAGCAGCTGGTATAGAACAGAATACAGGCTGTTCTTCTCCTTTTGGAAGAAGGGCTGGCTATTCTAAATCCAGAGGCATATGTCTCTCAGGGTGTTAAGAAAAAAAGGGGTAGGAGTTAGAAACCATAAGCAGTTTGAGTGGGGCAAATTTCCAAGCCAGGAGAGTCTGAAAGGCCGAAGAAACGAAGGCTTGGAGAGCGCTCAGCGTGCGGAGCTGCTCCAGACAGCACCAAAGTGGAAGTGGCTGGCCGGGAAACCCATGTGGGAGACAGGCTGGGATAAAGCTGGGCACCCAAAACTGGTGGAGATCCCCAGGCCTCCCAACACAAGACGGCAGTCTGTGGAAGCAATGAGAGGCAGCGCAATGCCACTGGCCGTGAGACATCAACTCCTGAGGCTTACAGTCCAAAGGTATGAAATGTGGCTTCTTGATCTTCCGGGAGACATAATGTCCAGGTAAACAGCTCTAATCCCTCCCCTCCCCACCCAGAGAATTCCTTGGAAAAAAAAAAAACACTAGAATAGAGGAGACAGAAGTTGGGCTTCAGTGGCAGAGTAGTGGGAGTTCCTGAGTCCCAGAGGGGCAGAGCCAGCAGGGTTCAACACCAGGAGCCCAGATGTACTCTTGCTCCCCCAGGGGAAGTGCCAGACACCAGCTCAAACAACAAACAGCTGAGACCATTGCTGAAGAGCAACAGTGCTGGAGAGCAATCCTAGGGGAACAGACCTCAGGCAGCCAGACCCCTCCCCCACACCTCAGGAAACTGAAGGCTATAATCCACAAAGCCAACAACTAAACTCACAATCCCCAGAATAAGAAAGCTGGGACAGACAGCCCTGAGCCCCAAAAGCAGAAATTTATTGTAAAGCCAGGAAAAGGCTAACCAACATGAAGCACACAAAAAAACTGAGGACCATTAATTCTTTTTATGGAGACAGGCATGATCAAAATACCAATTTGGAAGAAGATAGCAATGACATTATACCCACATCTGATACCTCAAAAGGTAGTGTGAACTGGTCTCAAGCCCAAAAAGCATTACTGGAAGAGCTAAAGGAGGATTTTAAAAACCAAATTAGGGATGTAAAAGAAAAAATGGAAAAAAATGGAAAAAATGGAAAAAAAATCCACTGACGAAATCAAGTCCCTAAAGAACAAGATTGGCAAAATGGCTATGGAGAGTCAGAATCTAAATAGAGAAAATGACACCCTGAGAGGTAAAATCAACCAATTGGAAAAGGAGTCTCAAAAGCAAAATGAAGACAGTAACTCATTAAAAATTAGAGTTGAGCAAGTGGAAGCTAATGACTCTATGAGGCATCAAGAAGTAGTAAAACAAAATATAAAGAATGAAAAAATAGAAAAAAATGTGAAATATCTGATTGGGAAAACAACTGACCTGGAAAATAGATCCAGGAGAGACAATTTAAGAGTTATTGGTCTACCGGAAATCCATGATGAAAAAAAGAGCCTTGACAGTATCTTCGAAGAAATTATCAAAGATAACTGCCCAGAGGTCCTAGAACCAGAGGGCAAAATAGTCATTGAAAGAATTCACCGATCACCCCCTGAAAGAGATCCCAAACTGAAAACACCAAGAAATATTATAGCCAAATTTCAGAATTACGAAGTCAAGGAGAAAATACTGCAAGCAGCCAAAAAGAAGCAATTCAAATATCGAAATAAGGGAATTCCAGACCTTCCTGATGAAAAGGCCAGAACTCAATGGAAAATTTGATCTCCAAATACAAAACTCAAGAGAGACATAAAAAGGTAACCAGGGGGAAAACCCCCCACAAACCTTATTAATCAATGAGGGCAAATTATTTGCATCTTCATATAGGATTATATCATCTTATGTATGTTTTATATATATACATATATGTCAGTCTTGAGAATAGTACAGCTATTATGACAATTGAAAGGGATACACATAGACTGTGAATGTATAAAATAACTGATACGAGGATAAAAAACATAATTAAGAGATGTAAAGGGAGGGCTTTGAGAGAAGAGGTAGTAGAAAAGGGTAAATTACATCAAATGAAAAGGCACAAAACACATTTTAGTAGAGGGAAAGAAGGGAGGGAGAAGAGCAGTATTTGAGCTTTACTGTCACCAGATGTGGTTCAAGAAGGGAATAACATACCCTGATAAGTATGGAAATCTAACTCATCCTACAGGAAGTAGGAAGGGAAAGGGGGAAAAAGGGGAGGCAGGTGGTCAAAAGGGAGGGGAGAAGTAGCAAGTGGGAAATGGTTAGACAAGGGAGGGGAATGAAGAGGGAGGGTAAACTGAGGAAGGCAGCGGACAAAAGCAAAACTTTGTTGAGGAGTAGAAGGTGATAGGGAGAAATAAAAGCATAAAGAGGGGGAAATAGGATGGAGAAAAAGACACAGATAGAAATCATAACTGTGAATGTGAATGGGATGAACTCTCCCATAAAATGGAAGCAGATAGCAGAACGGATTAAAAACCATAATCCTACAACATGCTGTTTACAAGAAACACATTTGAAATAGGGGGATACACACAGGGTAAAGGTAAAAGGCTGGAGTAAAATATATTGCACCTCAGCTAAAGTAAAAAAAGCAGGTGTAGCAATCCTAATCTCAGACAAAGCAAAAGTAAAGATAGATTTAATTAAAAGAGATAAGGAAGGACACTACAACCTGCTAAAAGGCACCATAAACAATGAAGCAATATCATTGTTTAACATATATGCCCCAAGTGGTATGGCATACAAATTCTTAGAGGAGAGGTTAAGGGAGTTACAGGAAGAAGTAGACAGCAAAAGTATAATGTTGGGAGACCTCAACCTTCCCCTTTCTGAACTTGATAAATCTAACCTCAAAATAAATAAGAAAGAAGTTAAGGAAGTGAACAGAATTTTAGAAAAGGCAGATATGATAGACCTCTGGAGAAAACTGAATGGGGATAAAAAGGAATATACTTTCTTCTCAGCGGTACATGGCACATACTCAAAACTGACCATGTACTAGGGCATAAAAACCTCACAATCCAGTGCATAAAGGCAGAAGTAGTCAAAGCATCCTTTTCAGATCATGATGCAATAAAAATTATTTGTAACAAAGAACCATGGAAAAAATAAGCTAAAAATTAATTGGAAACTAAATAATCTAATACGAAAGAATGAGTGGGCCAAAGAACAAATTAGAGAAACAATTAATAACTTCATTCAAGAGAATGACAATAATGAGACAACATACCAAAACTTATGGGATGCAGCAAAAGCAGTTCTTAGGGGAAGTTTTATATCTCTAAATGCTTACATGAATAAAATAGGGAAAAAGGAGATCAATGATTTAGGCATACAACTGAAAAAGCTAGGAAAAGAACAAATTGAAAATTCACAATTAAATACTAAATTAGAAATACTGAAAATCAAAGGAGAGATTAATAAAATTGAAACCAAGAAAACTATTGAATTAATAAACAAAACAAAGAGCTGGTTTTATGAAAAAAAAACAATAAAATTGATAAACCTTTGGTCAATTTGATTAAAAAAAGAAAGAAGAAAATCAAATTACCAGCATCAAAAATAAAAAGAGTGAGTTCACCTCTAATGAAGAGGAAATCAAAACAATAATTAGGAATTATTTTGCCCAATTGTGTGCCCATAAATTTGACAACCTTAGAGATATGGATGAATATCTACAAAAACATAAATTGCCCAGGTTAACAGAAAAGGAAGTAAAATTTCTAGATAACCCCATCTCAGAAAAGGAAATTGAGCAAGCCATCAATGAACTCCCTAGGAAGAAATCCCCAGGGCCAGATGGTTTTACATGTGAATTCTATCAAACATTTAAGAACAATTAATTCCTATGCTTTGTAGACTATTTGGGAAAATAGGTGAAGAAGGAGTCCTATCAAATTCTTTTTATGATATATACATTTACTTGTATAAACTTGGTATATATACATACTGTATACTTATAAATAATATAGTGTATATATATTCTATATAGCCTATGAAGTATGTATGTATGTATTGTGTGTGTGTGTGTGTGTATACATTTGAAGGGAAATAATTGCAGTTAAAAATTAAATATTCCTTGAAATTGATCATTTAATCTGGTTACAGATAATGGCTTTCAAAACCCAAAGTGACCTCAAAGAATTTTTTTTATGAAATCCTGCAATTGAATAGATCTGGGGAGAGTCTGGTGCAGGGAGACCAAATATGGTCTAGGGAGAATTCCTGGTACATAAACCAATCATTTCTCAACAAAAATAATAGGATGCTTTAACCATGTCATTACATATGCTGTGTAGCAGGGCATTTGATCTTTTGTAAGGGAAATAGAAACAATTTAAGCAGTGATAAAAAATGTATTATAATTTTAAAAAGACAATAAGCAAAATTTTAAAAATAAGCTTGTTGATAAAAGGAGTATTTAAAAATGAAGAAGTAATGAAAAGGGGAAGTAAGGAAAAGAACTGGCAATTCTGAAATAACAAAGTTTATTTCTAATAAAAATGGACTGATAATCATATAGTAGGAAAGGCTGAAACAGTAGTTGATGAAATCCAAACTGAATTTGTTTCATTAACTAACCTAGGGTTTGGAAGAGTTGAAGGTCACCCAAAGGGCAAGCAGAAGCACATGATGGGTGTGAGTAGGTACCTCACTCACTATGATTTGCTCAAGACAACCAGGATAAAGGATGGTCTTAATCAAAGAAGTTTGATAGGAAAAGATCATGTGGAAAGAGTGAACAGTTACCAGTAGACTCTTCACATACTCCATTAGTGTCTTTGTCAAGAAAAGTTAAGGAAGGTGCTCACTATGTTGGGTGGCTCCTCTATGAATGATTTATATGAGACCATTGTCAAGAGTCAACTCAGATGAGAGGGAATGGGTTAGACTATCTCTGGGGTCCCTTCAAGCTCCAAAATTCTTTTAATCTTTTCTTTATATAGCATTTTAAAGATTAGAAACTACTTCTTATACATCAATTCATGGATTATGTACCTGGAGTTTCAGAGCCAGGATCCTCACTTGCTCTGCTATTAACTGTTTCCTTTCTGCTTCCATCTTTTCAGTCAGTTGCTTTATATGCTCCTGGTGGCTTTTTTCCTTCTGCTCCATCATCTCCTGGGTCTTCTTTTGCATTTCCTCTAGCTTTGCAGCAGCCTCTGCAGCCTGAGCTTTCACAGGCTCCACTGAAGATAATGAAAAATTGGGGAAAATTAAAGAGAGGTGAAGGATTACTGGTTTGCAGGGCAACATTCTGCTCTGGGAATTGTTATCTCAACTTAATGAGTTAACTTCTTGGTGTTGATTACAGACATTCTCCAAGAAATCAACCAACAAAAAAGTGAACATATAAAGTTTTGCTAACAAGAAAGACCTCTTTCTGGATACTAATGGTCAAATCATGTTAAAGTAACTTGTGAAGGTCTTGTCAGATGACCTAGGACTACGTTCTTGGACTTCTCACCTTCAATATCCTTTTCCTTTGCTGAGAGTGACTGGTCTGCCTGCAGTATTGCATCAACTGTATCTTCCTTGGACTTCAGGTATTCCTGCAGTCTCCTCAGCCTGGCAATGGGAAGACAGTGAATTAGCAAAAGGAAATGAAGTTGTAGAGCAGTAACTGAATGTTGCCAATATTTCTGTAGGATACCCTGTGGGATGTGCCCTTAAAGATGGCAAAGCCAGCAGAACTTATTTCTCTCCTAATGGGAGACAGTGCCATAATGAATATAGTGCTAGACTTGGAGACAGACAGACTTGAGTTGGAATCCCACCTCAAAAAGTTATTGGCTCTGTGACCTTGGGCAAGTCCCTTCCCTTCTACCCTCAGTGATCTCATCTGTGAAGTGAGGGAAGGTGGTTTTGGACTCAATGACATCTTAACTTCTTCCCAGTTCCAAATTAATGATCCCATAACAATATAGCCCATTTCTGTGTGCATGCCATACATGTCTGTGTAGTTAGTAACTACTCAACTTTGCTTTCATTTTCAGTGTTCCTCTTCCTTCTGCACAAAATTTCTTTTTAGTAAACTTATGAAAACCTGGAAAAGCTGACGTCTCAGTAGCACAACGTAGCTAGCACAGACAATGGCTGAAAGAGTTTTTCAGCCCATTTTATTTGTCTTTGGAAGGGGCTGCATGGCTGGGGCTATGAATATGTTGTATATGCTGAGAATAAAAAAGAGGCATAATTGAGATAAGTTGTCATTGGATCATGGACTCCTAGATTTGGAGCTGGAAGGACCTTGGACTTGGTCAACGCTTTCATTTTATAGATAATTAAATTGAGGCCCAGACAGGGGAAGTCATTCCTCTACATCACATAGGTGGTGAATGACAGAGGAGTGGTTTACATTCAGGGCCTCTGACTCCAAAGCTGCTTGTCATGGACTGGAGGTAAGACCAGGTATGTATTTATTTGTTTTTTTTTTTTTGGTGGGGGAGAGGCAAAAGGGAAGGCAGGAACTAGACCTGTAATTTCATTGGCCTGGGAACTCTCAACAGAGACTCTCTCTCCCTTGGTGCAGACAGGCATCCTGCTGCATAACTTGGGAGTCTTAAAGAGCTGTCTGGGACACAGGGCTTGAGTGATCTGCCAGTATGTGTCAGACGAAGGCCCTGAGCCCAGGTCTCCCTGGCTCTGAGACAGCTCCATCTCCTTTCTGTGTGCTGCCATGACCCAAGCTCAGTTTGGAGCTCCCATGGCTAAGCCATGTTTGTTTTCAGTTGTACATTTCTCTGAATACATGCTTTAAGTTGCCTCTCCTACAGAAATCCTGATTTGTAGTGGCTTGCAGCCTGCTCACACCCTTCATGTGGTTCCTTATTACTCTGTCCATGATAATTAACTCCCATTCTTCCAAAAGTACTGTTCCATGATTTGTAGTTACTTACAAATCATCAGAAAAATATTGGTGTTCAAAAGAGTATTCTTTCAGGAAGGACCCTGGAGTAATGCAAAGAACTTTCCTTTTCCCCTAAAACAATACAGACCATTATACTTTTCCTGTTCATTTCCAAGTCCAGCTCACGTCCATTGACAGCATCTATCCAAGATCAGTGATGATTGGATGTCTTTCATCTGCTTGGTTTTTCCTGTGTGGCTATTTAGGTCAAACCCTTGGGTGACTTTCAGGCTCCTTTGGGTGGCCCTACAGTGTTGTGTAGGATTGAGGCAAACAGAAGTGTCTGGCAGGCCTCATCCTCTGCAGGGGATCCCTCTTCCATTTAGAACAGGGATGCACTTTTGTGTGTCCTGGACTCCTGGTAACAGCTGGTGAAGTCTATGGACCTTTCCTCAGATAATGCTTTTAAAGACATAAACTGCACACATTACAAAAGAAGCCAATAATATGAGATACAGTGATCAAAATATTTTCCCATCAGGTTCACAGGGTCCTCCGAGCTCCTTTATGGACCCCAGGTTAAGAAGCCCTGATTCAGCCTCTGTCCTGGGCACCCTCCAGGACACCTTCAGTGAGCATAGATCTGTTTGTATACCTCAACATTAATAATTAGAAGGTTGCTTTTATAGAGCGCCTACTTTGTGCCAGGCTCTGTGCAAGAGCTTTCTAAATCTCATTTGGTCTTTACAGCAACCCTGAGAAGGAGGTACTATTACTATCTTTATTTTATGGGGGAAGAAACTGGGGCAGGCAGAGAGGTTCAGTGACTTACCCAGGATGACACAGCTAGTCCGTGTCTGGAGCTACATTCAAACTCAGGTCTCCCTGACTCTAGGTCCAGGGCCCCTTGCACTGTGGCACCCCCTAGGGTCCGTATCTCCATTCTCTCCCTCACTGTTCCTGTTGGTTAATCGCTGACTGGGGAGAGGGCACCTGGACTCTGACATCTGAATTGCCCTCTAGTGCCCTCTCATGGCAAACAGGAGACAGCACTGAGGAGGGAAAGAAAACCCTCTGTCTTGTTCTGGGTTTGAGCTCTGCCCCTTACTTCCCACCGTGACTTTGGGCAAAGCTCCTAAACTCTTTAGTTCTCAGTTTCCCTTTTTGTAAAACCAGGATGATGCCTAATTTATTTATTTGTCAGAGTGATTTTTTTTGGCTCAAATTAAAGAATATTTTGGAGCGCAATAGTTAGCATTTCTATAGGGCTTTAAGGCATGCAAAGAGCTTAATTAAATTGTCTCATTTGATCATCATAATGATGCTACTACCATCATCCTCATTTTACAGATGAGGAAATGGAGGATGAGAAGGCAAGTAACTTACCCAGGATCCTATAGCTAGTAAGGGGTTCTTCAGAGGGCTCAAACTCAAGGCTTTTGACTCCAAGTCTAGTACTCTGGACTGTGACCCTGCTGCCTCAAGAACATGAGCCACCCAAATTTTAAAGTTAGAGCCACCTGGTCAGTGTTCTTGGCCTAATTGTCTCATTCTCCTCCTTTCCTGTTCTGAAAAACAGCTGATGGTACAATGGAGAGAGTGCTGGGCCCAGAACTCGGGAAGACCTGAGTTCAAATGCAGCCTCAGACACTTCTTATCCTGGGCACGTCATTTCACCTCTGCTTGCCTTAGTTTCCCCATCTGTAAAAATGGGGACAAAAATAGCACCTGCCTCCCAGGGTTGTTTTGAGGAAAAATGTGTTATTTTAAAGTGTTTTACAAACCTCAAAATGCTATAGGAACACTAGCTATTTTACAGACATGCTAGTTCTTATTCCCCAAACAAAGAACTTGATGATTCAGTTTTAAATTCTCTGACTACAATAATCTAAAGCAGTTTTCTTATGGACAGCCTTGGGAGAGTTGCTTTGGCTTTCGGACACATGTTGTCACAACACCTTGTCCAGCCCCTCCGCACCAGCCAAGGCCTTTTTACTGTTTAAAGACCTTTTTGTATCTGCACAGCTAAGCACAGTGCCTGGCATACAGTAGGTGCTTAATAAATATTAATGATTTTTTGATTGAGAGCACAAGCATTCTTAACGTTTTTTTGTGTCTTAGACCCCTTGGACTCTCTGGGGAAGCCTATAGATTCCTTCACATAAGAATGTTTTCTGATGAGCAAAACAAAATGGGATTTGAAAGGAGACCAATTCTATTGAAATAAAAATGTAATTTTTTCCCATCCAACATCAAAAACCCCTAAAATCCCCCATGAAACCTTTGGGTGCCTGTAGACCCCAGATTAAGAATCTCTCCGAGTGAGAACCCTAACGTCCAAAACTGTAGTAAGGATTTGGTTAGGTGAGAGCAAGAAAATAAGGCAGAAGAGAGGAAACATCCCTTCAATCCCTAAGGTTGTAAAAAAGGAGGGGAGAGGAGGCCAGATCACAAGCAGTCCCCGAAGCAGAGAGAAGAGGTAGTGCTTTGCCTGCAGCCGGCATTTGATACTGTCCTCTGACTCCTTCAGGATTTAAACTTGGCTGATCCAGTTCAGTCTTATCTTGGTGCTGGTCATTTTCCAGGAAACTCTGCCTTACCCTTTAATCAGCCAGTGCTTATTGTGCGGACCACTGGGCTGAGAGCTAGGGATACCAAGGGCAGTGAAAGCAGCCCCAGCCTTTGAGCATCTTGAGGTTTAGCCGAGGTTTAGTGAGAAGATAAAACAGACAGAGACTTTGGAGAGGAGGCAGTGAAGATTAAGAGGACCAGCAAAGGCGTCCTGTAGCAGTGGCCCTGGAGCCTCGCCGGGCAGGTGAGTGGGGAATCCTCGGCCTGCGGGACCTGAGAGAGGACACTCCAGCTCCTGAGCCAAGCAGCGCAAAGTTGCGGAATGGAGCGGCCGATGAAGGTGAGCCGGGAGCCCCGATTCGCCTTCCTGCTCCCTGGCTCTCAAACAGGGAATAAAGGTGCTCTCTACTAGAATAGAAGAAAGCCACCATGGGAGAGGAAAGATGGGACAAATCCTTACCTGGTCTCGCTTACTCTGTTTCCTCTTCTCTGGCTTTCCTTCCCTACTCCTTGACTGTTGGTTTTTATTCTGATGTCTCTGCTTCTGAGCCCTGGGGCCTTCTGAGCCCCGGGGCTTTCATGATGTATTTAAAGATTTAAAAAAAAAAAAGCAACTGGAACAAAGGAATCAAACAGGAAATGAAATAGAAAGAAAGGAGCTTTCCCTTTGAGTCAGCGAACTGAGAAGCTGTAAAAGTAGGTGGGGGTGGGGGATGTGGTTGGGGAAGGGGATGCTGAGGGCAGGCTCTTTGGAACCAGTCTTTCTCTGGCTTGCAAAATTTCAGGAAGGATAGTGTGGAAAATATTATACTATTTTATATCGTTTCTAATTTCAACCAGACCCAGAGCCTGAATTAATGAGTAACTGGATGAAGATCCAGGACCTGGGCTTCTTTGTTCTCTCTAAAAGTTTGCTCAGGCAATACCCTTACCTCTGTCAACAAGGCCAGATCATTAAGGACATTACCCTAATCCCAAGAGAGATCACCTTGCTTAATATTCTACAGGTATATACTATGTTATGGAATGTAATGAGACACAGAGACGCTGGGCTGTAGTTTCAACTGACTTTTGTCAACATCCTTTACAACTCTGTTCCATTAAGGAAAATCCTCTTCTTGTATCATGGTTAAACATACGTGGGGGTCATAAAAGATGAGGTAATACAGGCTTGCTAGTTCTGCTAAAATAACGTATATAAGTTTTCTCATTGCTTTGTTCAGGCAGTCAGAGTTTATACTTTGACTCCTTGTACGTACAAGTAAGCTAGCTTCGCTATGCTTTAAGGTGTGGAAAATATTATACTATTTTATATCATTTTTGTAATTTCAATAAGACTCAGGGCCTGAACTACTTAACCAGAAGAAAAGCCTGATCCTAACAGTCTCTTTGTTCTCTGAGTAAGCTCAGAGATATCTCTATCTTATATCAACAAAATCCAGATGGAGCATTCCTTGCTCTGTCCATGGCCATTGAGGGTGAAAACCTTGACCCCAGACACTATCTTGAATTATGTGAATTTTCCTTATCTTAATATTTTATGGGCATATACTATGTTGTGGAATGTTAATGGCAAATTAAACACAGAGATCCTGGGTTGTAATTCCAATTGACACTTTGTCAACTATCTAATTTGTTGTATTTACAATCTATTCCATTAAGGAAAATCCTCTTGTTGTATCATGGTTAAACATACATGGGGGTCATAAAAATGAGGCCATACAGGCTTGCTAGCTCTGCTAAAATAACGTATATAAGTTTTCTCATTGCTTTGTTCAGCCAGCCAGAGTTTATACTCTGACTCCTTGTACGTACAAGTAAGCTAGCTCCGCTATGCTTTAAGGGAAAAATAATAAACAACATGGATTTTTCTATCACCTAGCTCTGTTGTTTCCTTCAACCAAATTTTCAGGTTTAACAAAGGGAAAATAATAAACAACATGGATTTTTCTGTCACCTAGCTCTGTTGTTTCCTTCAACCAAATTTTCAGGTTTAACAATAGGGAACATTGGCTGACCTAAAACAAATT
The DNA here is from genome assembly GCF_011100635.1 of Trichosurus vulpecula. Lineage (NCBI taxonomy): Eukaryota > Metazoa > Chordata > Mammalia > Diprotodontia > Phalangeridae > Trichosurus > Trichosurus vulpecula. Next base: position 40,348,331 of record NC_050576.1, on the reverse strand, counting down.
CACACATAGCTTTGAGAGGGTGTGCTTTTCAAGATTTCTGGTTTTTGGACTTAATTTCCAACATAAGACAACACAATTGAAGGATGTTGTCCATTTGTACCATCTGGATCGGATCCCTTGCTCTCTTACTCATTTCTGGGACCAAAAAACACCACTGCACCATCAAAGTACCCCAGTGTCTACTGAGTTGCCGTATCTAAAAATTTTGAGTTTTAAGGGATTTTTTTGACGTGGTTGTTTCCTGGCATGTTGAATCGGTGTAAATCAAGAGGCCTAATAATATTGGGGTTGGAGCTGAGGAGAGGAGGAGAGTCATACCTGATAGAGTCTAATCTGACTGATAGTTTGAGGGAGAAGAGGAAGTGGCTGAGAAGGGGGGTGCCTGGCCTGGTTGATGATGAGGAGGAAGAAGATGGAGGGCTTATACTGTGACCAGAGAAGAGGGGCTTGGATTGAGGGGGTAGGAGGGCTCAGTCTAAATCAGGAAGGGGCATGGTTTTGATGAGGGTTTGGGGTGAGAGTTGCTCGACACCCCAAAGTACCGACACACTGGGTCCTGCTGAAAGAATTCGACTCAAGCTTTTTCAGCCAAGGGAAAAGATAAAGTTTATTAAGAGTTAGCCAAATAGGCCTGCCCCAAGAGATCCCACCCCTTGTGAGGCCTGTAAGGAAAGCAGGCCAGACAAATCTGAGCTAGATTGGATTTGACCAACTTCATGGAGGCAAAATGGAGATTATATACACAAAGATTGTGGGAGGGATTGAGGGGTGGTCTGGGGTGATGGAAATGACAGACAATAAAGGGTTAGGGTAACAGAGCTAGGGTATAGATATTTTGATCAGGATTAAGGATGGGAAACAGGATTAAGGGTGGGAAACAGCTGGACAATAGAGGATTGGGCAAGGTAGGCATTTGGTCCTAATGGTTATAGCCTCAGGCCAAGGCCAGATCAAGTGGGAAGATTCAAGGAGAGTTCAAGGGTTCAAGGGGTTCCCAGAGACTGTGCCCTCATCAGTTTGATGGGGGGAAGGGGTGTAATGTGACCTGAGGACTGAGCCTTGGTGGTGTGGGCCAAGAAAAGGGCAAACTAGGAAAGTGATAAAGCAGAAGGCACTACCGTGGAATGTCTTTTAGGGGAGACAGGGCATAAAAGATCGCTCAAAAGGAAAAGAGGTGGAAAGTTTGAGCAATATTGGAGAGTATTCCTTGAGAAAAAGGCAGAGCTAAAGGGGGCTGGAGAATCACAGCCTGCTTAAAATTTAAAGGGATCTCAGAAGGCATCTGAGTCAGCTGTGTGGCTGTGATAGAGCCCTGGGTCCAGATTCAGAAGATGTGGGTTTAAATCTGACCTCAGACACTTTCTGCCTGTATGAACCCGGGCAAGTCACTTAACCTCTGTTTGCCTTCATCCACTGGAGAAAAAAATGTCAAATCATTTCAGTATCTTTGCCAAGAAAACCCCATGAACAACATGGTCCCCAGGATCCTGAAGAGTTGGACATGACTGAACAACAACAGAAAACTAAATAGTCTAACCTGATGAACCCCTCCTCCCTATCTCCAACACACCTGAAAATGATAACCCAGTCTTTGAAGAGAAAACTCACAAGCTTTGCTGGGAGCAGGCAATTCCACTTTGGGGCAGTTCTAATTATTAGGATGTGTTCTCTTACACTGAGCCAAAATCTACCCTTGTCAACTTCCTCCCATTACTTTACTTGCAATTGTACTGTCTGGGGCCAAGTAGAAAAGGATAGATCAGCAGAGATGGGGAGATTAGCCACAGAATAATTGATTGTCATGTGTTTCCCATAGCAAGGGAGATATGAATTTGAGTTCTATTCCCAGAGCAAGTGTTGTACCAGAAGCGAGCGAGACACACCACAGAGTATAAGTTTTAAGTGGAGAATTTATTAGCCGGCGGCCATCGGGGTACGGCACCACAAATCAATGGCAAATGTGTTGGGGTGATGGCTTGGCTTATATAGGATATGGGGGTACAGAATAGGGGGGAAGAGGAACAAAGGTCCTGGCTGATCAAAAGATTCAGTCAGGTTATCGTACTAGTGGGATAATCTCATTTACATTCCTTGGTGGAGTCCCAGAGTCCCAGGGATATCTCCCAGGAAGGGTCTGTCAAGTTATCTCTCAGTGGGATGGTCCTATCTATTGACATTCCAGGAAGGAACCAAGGAGTCTCAGGGATATCTGCTAGACAGGATCTGCCAGGTTATCTCTCAGTGGGATGGTCCTATCTATTGCCATTTCAGGAAGGAGCCATGGAGTCCCAGGGGGTTTGCTAAATACCAAAGATATCTGAATCCATTCTTTCTGGGGGGGCTTGTCAGTAGCTAGGGGTTACTCAGGGGTTCCTAATTTTCCTTGTATTACACAAGAAGTGGCAATGGTGCAGGGGTGAGGTAGGGGTGGCGGTGGAGTGCAAATGCAGATGGCAGATGGAGTAGTTTTTGGTTTTCTGCTGCAGGGACCCCAGTGGTCCAGGCCCTGAGGTATTTGCAAAAGAAGCAGAAATAGCACTAAAAGGAGAACACAGCTTGGAAAATCTGCTGGTCCAGATCAAGGGCACATTGGAGATCTGTGCTGGAGGCAGCCTCAAGGGACCTCCCCCTGGACAAAGTGTATGAAGGAAGGGAAGGGTCTTTGGGGTCACAGTATCAGAGGTGCAGAGCTGGAAGGGGCCTTAAAGGCCATCAAGTCTATGAAGAAAAAGAGATGCAGGGAGGTTATGTGATGCTCTCAGGGACACACAGAGAGCAAAATTCTCAAAACCAGGTCTTCCTAATTCCATGTGCAGGGCTCACCACTACCATAAGCTGTTACAATCCATATAATGAAAATGTTTCACTCTTGTGATTTGGCTACTCTGATTAATCACAGGAGTAACTGACAGCCACATTCTCAGACTAACATAACGTGGAGTAGAAGCAATAATCCTGAGCATACTCCAGGCTAGCAGTAGGTAAGATACATGGCCATTAGCAGACAGGCAGCCAGGGGACAGCAACCAGGAACAGGACACTTTTCCACTTTTAAAGAAATGTAAACACTTTTAATGCTAGAGCATTTGGTGTCCAAGATATTTGTTGTGGAGTAATTTAATTCACAAGTATTACAGTGTAAGATCTAAGCCTTTGCTGGACCCTCCATCGCCTGACTGTCTCTCCTGCTCCCTCTCCTCATCTCTGCCCTTTGACTTACCTGTTTTTCTTCAACTCTCAGCTAAACTTAAGTGAGAAACTTTTCTGGATCCTTTCAATGCTAGTGACTTTCTTCTAATCATTATCTCCAATGTATCTTGTATAGATCTCATTTGTACACAGTTGTTTGCATGTTGTCTCCCCCTTTAGACTGTGAGCTCCTTGAGAGCAGGGATTGAATTTTCCTTTCTTTGTCTCCTCAGCACTTAGCAGAGTTTCCAGCACATAGTAGGCGCTTGTTAAATGCTTGTTGGCTGACTGGAAGGAAACAGTAAATCAGGGGTCTACTCTTAAACCTTTATTAGGTCTCAGACATGCCCTGAAGCAGCTCTAACCCTGTGCCAGAGTGTGCTCCACAATTAGTCTCCTGGAGGCCAGGACTCCTCTTCCCTGTGTTCTTTCCTGCCAGCCTGTTCATCAAGTGGGTTTTTCTAGTACTGTACAAATCAACAACAGCTACCACCACCACTAGCTTGGTAATGGAAGTAAGAACCCGTAGGGCTCGCTGGTTTACCGTCAGCTCTCCATTCCTGTTTTCTACCAGACATATGGGGGCCTCCATTGCACTGCTGATGCCATGGTCACCTGTAAATGCAGAGGAGTCCCTTAGACAGAAATCAAGATGCAGAGTTCACATAATCCTCAATTGAGACTGCCTAGGTGAGTCAGATATTAGTGACAGCAGAAGAGAGGATGCTCTTCACTTGTGGAATTTTATTTTTAGGAACACAGAATTGGCAATGGCAGATAATGATGATGATATTAATGGCAATGATAATACTTACCTTTATGTAGTGCCGTAATAGTTACAATGCACTTTGCAAATATTATCTAATCCTCAGACAAGTCTGGGAGGTAAGAACAATTGTTATCCCCATTCTTACAGATCAGGAAACTGAGGCAGTTTCCAGGGTTTAAACACAGGTTTTCCTGATTCCTGGCCCAGCTCTCTATCCACTGCACCACTGAGCTGTCTTGACCAGATGTCCTGACACTTCATTCTTGATCCCTAGGGCTGTCACATAGGAAAAATATTCCCAGTCTTTGAAAGTCCCACCCTGCAAGTTTCTACCTGCTACAATAATCATGTCCTTTTTCGTTATGTTGGCCCAGGTCCACAGTGGCCATGGCCATGAGTGGTGTGAGGGAAGGATAATATGGGATAGTGTCTGGGGCAAATACTTTGAGATAGTTTATTTATTAGTGCCTGGTGTTAGACCCTTCCCTTCTAAAAGGTGCCTTAGCTACTTTGGGGTGATTTCTGTCCATCTCTCCCTTCCCCTACTCCACTTAGGCTTCTGATTACTGCTTCAGTTTTTCTTTATTGACTCCTGTTTTTTCTTCTCAATTTGTGGACACCAAGGAGCTCTTTTGTTTGACTGTGGCGTGGCACTGTCCTTAATCATTGGCGTCATGCACAGTGGACAGAGAGTTGGTTTGTGAGTCAGGAAGACATAGATTACATACTGTCACTTACATAACCTATTTGTGTTTCCCCAGGTAAGTCATATAACCTGCCAATGGTCCATGGATCTCTAAGGCTATCAATTGTAGAAAAGTTGTAGGCCCTTATTGGTAGAGGGAGTTTCATTCCTAGGAGATTATTACACCAAGAAATCTTAGGTCCTGACCAAAAAAAGTCATTGATGGAAGTTACCCCCTTTCCAGATAGGGAACAGAGACCCCAAATTCTGACCTCTTGACAGGAATCCAGAACCAAGCCCTCTGTGGCTTCTCAGACAAGACTGAGACTCTGGCCACCTTAGTCCCTCCAGGGGAGGACTCTGGGCCAGACTCCAGGCCCAGAGCCCCAGTTGAACCAGACCCTTACAGAAGTAGCTGATCTGTAATAAACTTTATAGTCCTTTCTGGGATCCAGGACATGAGGCCAAGACTGGGGACAGTTTCCCTTGCTGCCTCCCAGGGTCACCAGGGATTCTTTCTGCCTGGTGTGTAGATGTTTGCCCTGGGCTTCTGGTCCAATGTATCTAGCCTGGGGATCTTTACTCCTGGGAACATCTCAGAACTTGGACTAAGTCAGCCTTTACTATGTCAAACCTGGAGCCCAGGCTACCCCCTATATCAGCCCTGACCTCGTAAGATAGAGTTCTCATCAGATAATATGGAGCAGGGCAGGGAGACTTTCCCCATTTCTCTTGGATTTTAAATAACCAGCATTTGGATATTCAGGTCAGGAGAGGACAAGGAAAAGTGACAAGATGTGCCATCCCCTAACATGGGACTTGTTGAGGCCATGGGGCAAGTTGGCTATAGGGCTGGACCTGGAGTCAGGAGGAGCTGGGCTCCCATCCTGTCAGACACACATCCAGCTGGGTGACCATGGACTTAATGTCTCTGTACCTCGGGTTCCTCCTCTGTTCAATGGGCACAGTAGCAAAGTGCCTACTTCACTGCGTGGTTGTGTGGCTTAAATGAGATAATTTCTCTCAAGCACTTAGTGAACCTTACAGGGTAATTCAGATGCCAGCTACAAGAATGGTTTAACCTGGACGAGAGAAGCCCAAAGGAGACATAAAATGTGTCTCCAATTAGCTGTAGGGGTATCATGTGGAAACGGCATTAAATACTCTCTTACTGGTCCCAGAAGTCTTAAATGCATGCAGTTCTCAAACTGTATGTTGAGGCCCCCGGAGTCTGCAGACTATTCACAAGGGCATCGTGTGATGTTTTAGTTTTCAAGGTAAATATAGGACTGTTCAACAGCTGTCAGATACTGGGTTAACTGCTTCCTAGAGACAGCTCACAGATTCAGTGTTAGATCATACAATATTCCTTTCATTGCCATTTTGGAATGTTTGAGATGAGTCTTTTCACTTCTGCTTTTGGCAAGAATAGTAAGTTCTTGTTTCATCATCATGTCTTGGTGAAGCTGGGGTTTTGGCAGTTGTTGAGTTAAAAAGCAAGCCCTGAACAAAAATCACCTTGGAACAGGAAATGGGAGTGGGTGGGTACAGTGTCCAATTGGATTCCAAGGTCTGAGAAATTGAGTTGTGCCCAACAGGCACATACATCCCATTAGTAATTGTGGCTATTTAAGAATGAAATTTTAGAAAGTTCTTTCCTTTATATTTATGTGTATTAATTTTTGGAGTGGTTACTAAGTTGTTAGGACATAAATACTTATTACAGTATTTAATAAACAGGACTCTTAGGTATTTCTTCTGTCACTGGGCTGCTATGAAAAAACACTGAGACACTAAGGGTTCTGTGAAGTGAGCAAGTCTGGGAACCTCTGAGTTAGAAGTTTCAGAGCCATATTCAGGTTTGTCATGAAGTGTATAACTACACACATTTCTGCATTGATTAGTTAAGCAAGAGCTCTCTTTGCTTAGAGGTTGTAAAGACACAGTTTGCAAGGTCAGTTTATATGTCTGGGAAACACAGTATGTTGGATATCTGCTGGACAACAGTAGAGAGGGGATTTTGGGACCCCTGACTAAGAACCTGTAAGGGCAAGCAAAGTGGGACTTCTTGTTGTCTTTTGTTTTGGAGTGCTTCTCAGCACTGGGGCAATCAAGTGCCTTTGATTGAGTCTTGCCTTTGTTTGTAGGAAAGCCCCCACTCTTTTGCTAGTTAGGGCACAAGAGGTGTGAAACTATCCAGAGGTGTGATGACCTCAGGCCCTGAAAAAGGGTATATGTATACTCAGAGGATAACCATGGAACTCAGAATCAAGAATTGAGAGAAGAGGGCTCTCAAAACTGCAAGAGGAGAGGTTTTGTTTGGGGGCTCACTCACTGGAAGAGTGTTCATGTGAAGACTCTGGGTAGCTGTTAAGGAGGCCTCTGGCTTTGAAAACCCAGATGTTGGTGCTTCTCTCTCTGATAACTGTATATATTGCTAGAGACAGACAGCTAGAAGCCTGTCTGCTGATTTGTGTTATTTTGCTCTGTTTATATAATTTATGCTTGTAATTTCTGTTTGTGTTTTCTCTGAAAGTTCAGGATGCTGACTTTTTCCCTGAACTAAGTGAATGATACATGCATGTTTGATTAAAGTGAAATTGTAAACCCCTTAAAGTTGCTTTCCTTAGAAAAGCAGATCAAAGAACCTGTGCTAGCAGCCCTCCTGTGTGCTGATGTTGTTGGTCTTATACACCCACAGTAGCAGCAAGTAACATTGTTGTTACAGAACCCTGCCCCTCCCCCCCCCCAAAAAGAAATGGGATTGAGAGCTGGAAGAGATTCAAGAGATCATCTAGGTCAGCCTGCTGGGGGGGGGGGGGACTGAGTTGAGGGAGGGGGAAACTGAGGCAGAGAAGGTTAAGTGATTTATCCAAGGCATTTGAGCTCAGGTCTTCTGACAACAAACCCAATACACTTTCTGTTGATCACACATTAATATTTCTACTTCAAAATATAATTGGGGGTCTGAAATCAGGAACTATTCCACTTGAACTTTCAAAAATCTTAAGAAGTGCAGGGACACATTTTGTCCTCTCTGAAGAGGGGCCAAGGAACTTGTCTTCCATGGTCATCAGAACACATTTAGAGTTAAGATGCCAGTTTAAATCTAGTCTTCTGTGTGACTTTGGGCAAATCACTGTGTATCTTTGTGCCTCAGTGTTCATGATATTAATAGCTAGCATTTACATAGAACTTTGAGCTTTCCAAAGAGTTTTACTCATTTGATCCTCATACCAAGGCTGTGAAGTAGGTACTATTACCATCCCCATTTTATGGAAGAGGAAACTGAGACAAAGAGAGGTACAGTGACTTTCTTAGAGTCCTACAGCCTGTAACTATCTGAAACCATATTTGAACTCCAGTCCTGTCCCACCCATTGTACCACCAAGGAGTCATGTGTAAGCTGAGGCAGTTAGATTCCATGACTGTCCAGGTTCCTTCAAGCTCTGAATGCTCTGAGCCATCCAAAGGAAGGGGAGAACTCAAGCCTTCTGTCTTCCAGACCATTTGCCTTAAAGAAAAGAAGTCTTTCACTTAGTGGAATGAAGCCTCATCTCACTAACACTGAGGAAATAGATGCTCTTCATGTGAATTTCCTCTAGTGTTCTTTATCCTGTCTGGTGAACATCAGCTTTACTTTTTAATTCTTGGGTAAATTAGAAGCAGGAAGCACAGAAACACATTCATACATACACACATATATAAGGAAGTCTCAGTGTCATGTTTTATTAAATGGAACAAATATATTCTTTAACTTTATTTTGAGAAACTGAAACCTATTTGGTTATGACATCAATTTGCCCAGTGCCTTCATCCCCAAGCCAATGAATTGTTTTGCACCAGGTAACAGGACCATCAATCCATCGCCCAAACTATCTAAAATCGAGGACCACAAGGAGGACTTTTTACTTTTAGTATACTTAATCTTTGTTTGTAGGTCCTCCATCTGTCTTTCCATCTCTTCAGCTTTTGCATGAAACCCTTCCTCCATCAGCTTCTTTTGTTCCTATGACAAGGCAAAAGCACATCAGCATTATACACTAGTTAGTTCCCATTCCACCAAGAACCAGGCAACTCTATGCATTTCTCCTGGGTAAGGTGAGAGTCCTAAGTAGATTACAGGAGGGGGGGAAAGGCACAGGGGATTTCTCCTCAAGGGACATTCCTGGGTAGTGAGAAAACCATCTAGAGGTTTTGCCTTCCCTGTAATGAATCATTTCCCACTGCTAGAGACAAGAAGCTGGATATCAGGGCCAATGCTGAAATCTTAACAGCTAAACACAAGGCCAATTGGGTTGGAATCATGGTCTTAAAAGGGGGGAGCTAGGTGGCACAGTGCTGGACTTGGAGTCAGGAAGACCTGAGTTTGAATCCTGCCTCTGACACTCACTGGCTATGACTGGAGTCATGTTCCTTAAGTGATGAGATCTGCTAACTCCCCAGATTGTTGTAAGGATAAAAATGAGATAATGTTTGCTTTGTAAACCTTGAAGTGATATGTAAAATGCTAGCTATCATCTTCAGCAATATTCTCAATTCATAATTGAGTGACCCAGATGATACCATGTTTTAAAAAGGGCATAAAATATTAAATAGAGTGACTAAGGAAGGGCTCAAGTCAACTTCAAAGTGGCTTTGTCCTCTGATCAACACTGACAGAAATGTAAATCAATATCTACCATCTCTATTACTAGATTAGGCTGGCTCTGCCCACATTCTAGGAATTTAGGCAGGACCTGCTCCATCCCATGGCCCTTTGGTTAGGGGCTTATTGACAATGGTTCTAAGGGAACCAGGTCATCCACTGGATAGCCTCTTGCCCCAGGACCCAGCAATTGTGGGTTCAGGTAGGAGGTGTGACTCAGTCTGGGATATTTGGCATCATCCTAGCAGCCCCCTGGAGTCCCCAGGGAACTCTGGAATTAACTTGCACTGTCCATGGTTCTTAGGATTACGGATGACTACACAGACAGCTTTGATTTTTTTAGGGTCTTGATTGAGAACAAAGAGGCTTTCATGTGAATTTATGGGGTTCAGTCACAGTCAAGTGGAGGGGAAACAAATCCAAAACATTCCCTTTGAGGTTTCCCTCTGTGTGTTGTGATGTTAGAAATACTAATCACAGGGCCTGAAAGGTTCATGGCACTTTGTGCTTGTCAAGCCTTTTTTTAAAACAGATGTTATGGAAGATTTTTGCTCTCACATTATATACAGGAGGCTAGCAATGTGATTGGGTACAGAACACAGTGGTCTTGTCCCCTGTTCTTACATTTGCTCCTGTGTCTTTCTTGGCCCCCTCTCATTTGTATGAGCCAGCATGGCCTTCTTGAGAGCCTTAGAGTCAGGAAGCCCTGGATTCAAGTCTTTCCTCTGATACATCCTGGCTATGTGACCTAGGATGAATTATTTAACCTCCTCAGTGCCCCCAGGAATCCTCTAGGACAATCCGTACAGGGTGGTGCTGATTGTATTGGTAGAGGAAAATCTTACTGTAGTTACTTCCATTAATGAGGGCACAGGACCAGCTCACTCTCTCTTACATTTGCAGGAAAAAACCAAGGATTTGGGAATCAACCCACTGGGGGGCCTTGACCTCAGCCCTCTACAGTTTTCAGAAAGGGTATCCCTTATCAGATGTTATCTATGACAAGTTTAGCAATGGAAGTTAAGCCAGAACTTTCTGATTTCTAGACAGAAAGGAGCCTGACAGAGATAATGTCAGAGATTGCTGACCAGGAAATAGAATTTGAAAATAGCCTTAAGCCTGAATGTACAAGTTAGTTGGGATGGCTTGGATATTTGTTCCAAAGAGATTGGTCCCTGGGTTCTGGAATCTCCTTCTGGAGAGAAAAGGCCCATTCTAATTGAGGCTCAGAGAAATTCATGGATCTCCTATAGGAGGAAAACCACCACCGAGAACTGTTCTCTAGATTGATGATTGTGTGTTAAGTTGTCTGCCTTGTATAAAAGGGATGAAGCAGAAAAGCCTCTGGGCATTAGGTCTTTGCTTTGAACTAATTGTGTCTGCTGGTTCACTAGAAAAACACAGACTTTGGTAGGAGCTTGTGAACTTTGAATCTCATAGGGTGAGGACCTGTAGAGTACCTTGAACTTGGAATAGACTTGCCAGGGCAGCTCATTGCTCTATGAATGACGCAAAAATCATTTGATCCATACAACAATTCTATGCACTCAGTGAGGCAGATGTGATTGACTCTATTGCAGGAGAGAAAATTGAGGAGGAGGAGGAGGCAGAGGAGGAAGAGGAAGGAGAAAAGGGCTCAAACCTAGATCTTCTGATGAAAAGTCCAGGGTGTTTTGCTCTCTACCATGCTAACTCACATGAAGGCAAATTTGCCTCCCCTGTTGGTCTGCCCATCCCTTTCCTGCCATGGTGGTAATGTTGCTTCCTCAGCATAGCCACTGATCCCAAATTCTGTGTACCTTTAGCTTATGGTTCAGAATCTTTTTCTGTTCTCTCAGGATCTGGATCCTATCTTCCTCCATTTTCTTTTTCAATTGATTGATGTTTTCTCCGTAAGTTCTCTGCTGAGCTTCCATCTTCTCCTGCATTTCTTTCTGTTGCTGTTCCAACAACTTTTTCTCCTTCTCAGCTACTCCTCTTTTCACCTGTTCAACTGTTTGATGGAATAGAAAATATGAGAACATTCAGGCGAGGTAAGTTTTCATCTCTTGTCAATTAGTCAACAAGCATTTATTAAGTGTTTACTAAGGGTCAGGCACTGTGTTAAGCACTTGAGAGACCAAAAAAATAAAGAGGCTAAAAACAATTCCTGCCCTCAAGGAGCTGATATTCTAAGGGAAGAAACATAATCCAAATAATTATGTAGATTCCAGAAATATAAGAATGAAGATGAGGCAAATGAATGGGGAAGGCAGGAAGACATGTTAAAAGCTGGGGGGACAGAAAAGGCCTTTTGAAGAAGGTGGGATTTTAGTTGAATCTATAAGGGAGCCAAGGGCTAGGTATAAGGCAGAGCAGTAATCGAATCAGGGACAGCTAATGGAAAGGCCTGGATATCAGAGATGGCTTGTTGTGTCTGAGGAACTGCAAGTAATCAGTGTTGCTGAAACATAGCATGCACGGAGGGCAGTAAGGTATAAGAAACAGTAAAGGTAGGAAAGGGAGAATTTATGATGTAATTTATGAAGGAATTATGGAGGAATTTATATATGATCCTGGAAGTAATAGGGAGTCATTGGAGGTCATTGAGCAGAAGAATGACACATGAGATTTTCTCCTGAACTCAGAACCCAAACTGATGAGAAAGAGACTGGAAATTCCTGAATCTCTTTTTTCTTGGTTAGACCCAGAGAAGCAGAGCTGAGGAAATCTAAGGGAGCAGCCTCTCTGACCTGCTGGTTGTGGTCACAGTTGCTCTTTACAAATCCACCGAGGACTGGGACAGTAGAGAAGAAGGAATCCCAGTATTTCAGGAAAATCTTCATGTCACACTGAGGCCCTTAGGAAGAATTTGGTTCCAAACCCACCAAATTCCCTGCATGACTAAACTGTCACACCCCAGCTCCCTGTACCTTCCAAGGCTTTCTCTTGTTCAGTGAGAGCTTGATCTGTCTGCAGGATGGATTCTTCTTTCATGGCCAGTGATTGTAGAAACCTTTGGAGGACCTCATCTGCCTGGACAAGAGAGACACACAGAATTTTCCCCAGACCAAGTCAGATGCTGAGAAGGGCAAACCCTCTGTGGTAGGAGCAATATCTGCTATATAGGCTAGAGTATTTTTTTTCCTTAAAAGGTATCGACAACATTTTTGGGACATGATTGACTCAGGTGACTAAACGCAAAGGCCATTCCTGTGACCTACTTGTCAGTACCAAAAGTACCAAAAGACCAAAGCGCAAGGAGGTTCAGCTATGAGCATCACATTTCATTCCAAGCTTGAACCTGAAATAGTAGGCCAGCCTGCATCAGGCCTAGCCTATTATGGCCCTCACATGGCCCAGCTTCCAAATTTCACAGCACATGCTCTAGGCAGGAAGAAGAGATTTCTGTTAAGAACTTCCAGGTGAAATGTGAACTAAAAAGCCAACAGTGTCTAGACATTCTCCTCGTGGGTGGTTATTGGTAGGAGAAAATCAATGCTCAAACACCCAGTGGGATCAATGGAGTCCTGCGGGCCTCCAGGTCTTTGCTCACCTTTACCCCTTTCCTGGGAACTTGGTGATAATCATTCATTATTTTTTCTTTTTCTTTCCTGAAGAGTTGGTAACCCCCTGGCACAGAGAAGGTGCCTTGAGAAATGGCTTCCATCAGGGTCTTTGAGAGGTATTCAAGCTTAGTTTGACAATATTTGATTGATTCTTCCTCATTTTGATGTATGAAATCATCCTTCTTGGATTCTAAGATTTTCTACCAGTGAGATGGAGAGACAGACAATCAGGGAAAAGGAAGTAATGTTGAGAGAAGGTCTACCTGCATTTGTTTTTCTGGAAAGATGGATAGTGTGGTAGAGTAAAACTTAAAATTCTAACCTGAGAGCTGAGAGGGCTCTGGTTTTAAATCTGCTGCTGTCTATCTAGGTCACCATGGACAAGTCACCTATCCTCTTTGGGGACCAAAGTCCTCACTCTCCAAATGATCCTCCATGTCCCTATCAGTACTGAAAGTCTACAATAATGATTCTCCCTTTGGTGTGCACCAAGTGAGTGCTACCAGGCTTTTTAAGACTGAGCAGACATTTGGACTGGCAGGAGATGCTCCTAGAAGGAATTCAAGGGTGCTGGGAGTGGGAAGCTGTGTAGAGACGAGTGAGTCTTTAAGCTTGAGAAAAACTGCAGTGTGCTCTGAGAGAGCCATGTTGCCATCTATTCAGCAAATATGTGAGTGGGTTGTTATTTTGTCTTCTAAGAACTAACTGATTTCAGAGCGTCACAAGGAGGGAGCATTTTTCATGGCAAGTGAAATTTAGGCCTTCATGCCTCTTGCTCTCTAGAGAGATCAGGCTCTTTTATTATGAGCTGGGGATACAGGCCCCAAGGTCAATAAAAATTGGAAGGAGTCTGACCAGTCTCTGGGCTTCACTCAGAAAAGAGAGGTATAAATAACTGAGAGGACATACCACCAGTTTCTTCTGGAACTTGTGTGTGTCATCCTTGAAAGAATGCTTCATGAAAATTGAGATAGCTTCTTTCTCACAGTTTGTATGTAGGCTTAGCAGGTCCTGGAGGGTTTCTGTGGGGAAGATCACCTTTAGGACCATCTGGTCTACATAATGCTTGGAAGCTTTTTGCACAGCAGCTGAGTTCTCATTCTGAGCTAAGGCCAACACTGCATTCTCCAGGCAGGGAATATCTCCACTAGAGATTGTCCTCACATAGGTCTCCAACAGCTTTCCCAATCCTGATAGACAAGATGAAATGGAAGATGAGGCAGAGAGCGACCTTCATTCAATTTGGTCCAAGTGTTAATTATCTAGTTAGTAGAACCCATGCCTGGCCAAGGATCTCTTTGACAGTAATCTTTGCAAGTGGCTTCTAATCACAGCTGGGTAATTTTGACTTAAGGGGAGAGCATGATGACTCAAGACAGCCTCTTCTACTTTTGAACAATTTAAATGTTTAGGAAGTCTCCATTGTTGATCACACCTAAATATACCTCTTGGCAAATTCTCCCCATTTCTCCTAAATTTTACTTCTGGGGTCAAGGGGAAGCCGTCTTCCATGGGCCTATTCTTGTGTGATTTTCAGTCCTTTCATTGATTTTAGTTGTCCTTTTCTGGAAATGTTTGGCCTTGTCTATGTGTTTCCTGAATTGAAGTCCCTAGAACTGAACACAGAAAACCAGATGTGGCCTAACTGGATCCAAATACTTGGCTCATTCTTGGCAATGAAGGCACTGAATAACTTTGCTTTTGAGACTACTGCAGATCTTTTGCCCAAGAACTATTTTCTATCTCTATTTCCCCTCTGCTCTAGGTAAGTTGATTTTTATACCCAAATGGAAAACTTTGCATTTATTCTTATTCGTTTCCATCATTCATTTAGAATCATTGTTTTATTCTTTCAGGATAACATTGTATCTCATTTCTTTCATTCGATGTATTAGTTGTTCTTCTGAGCTCTATGCCATCTGCACTTTGGATCACCATTCCCATTGTATCATATTTCACTTTGCCAACATTATTGAGAATGTTCTAAAAACTTGAGGCATGGCATTATAGATTTCCCTTCAATTTGACCTCAGGTTATTAAGGGCTATTTTGGGGGTCAGTCATTTAATATGTTGTGAATCTACCTAACAGTATTACCATCTCCTTTATGTCTCTATCTTGTTCATAATCATAGCATGACACACTGTTAAATATTCTGTTGAAATCTCTGTTAAGTTGTTACTATTTCTCTGACTTACATCAATCCAGTTACAGTATCAAACAGGAAAATTTGCTTAATCTGCGGGATTTTAGTGACCACTGCTTTTCTTTCCTAAAGCTTACAAACCATCCCCTTATATAATGTGCTCTAGAATATTGTCAGAAATAGAAGTCAAAGTCACTGGGTTGTACTTTGCTAAATCCCCTCACTTCACTTTAGGAGAATTAAGGCAATAGACTTTCTCTACACCTGTGGTTCCTCTCTAATTCAATTTAATCTAATTTAATCTCCATCAAAGATCACTGACATTGTCTTTGAGTACATATTCCTAAGCATTTTTAAACTGAAAGCTTGGGAAGCAAGAACAATGAAAACCAAGTCCATAAGGGCATTAAAACAAAAATCTTACAACACCTGTACACATACAAAGAAACAAAGAACACATATCCAATCCCAATCAATTATGTATTAGAGCAAATAAAACTCACGATTCCCATTGACTATGATTCCCCCACTAAGGGTCTTGGGTTTTGCATTGGAAAAGATGTATGAGCAGAAGTTGTCTGCCTGATCCTTGAATGCAGGCTCCAGCTGGCTTTCTTGAACATCTTCAAGATGGGCTAAGAGTGACTTATCATTTGTTGGACGGTCAAATGTAAAACACTTCCTCTTTGGAAAGAATTTTCTGATGCACTCTCGTGGAAGGTTGGCCATTTGGACTTTGGGGTTCTTGGCTGAGGGATAGAGAAACAGAGATCATGGTAAGGGACCAGCCTGGGACAAGAGGGTGATGAAGATGCTTAAGACTGGTAATTGCTGTACTCATGTATCCGTCCAATCCTAAGTTAGAATGATAGACACAGAATTTTAAAAACTAAACTGATTGAGGGAGAGATTATTAGAAATCAGATGTATTTGTGTAGATAATGTATTGTGATATTGTGGTAGGAAACATCTAAAAACATGTAGAGAAAATGGATTTGCCCCAAATCTGTATGGAACCTCTCACAGATTCGTAGTTGAGATATGATTAGATAGAACTTGGCAAATTATTGGACTAATTATAGATAAGGTAGAAAGAGAATTGTGGCTCCCTAAAATGAAAAAGACCCTAGAGCTGAAGGCTATAATAAAAGGAAATGCTCCTTGTGTGAAGTTAATAACAATTCTACCACTACTGACAGAATTAGCCATTGAGAGGAAACTGTCTCAGAAGTAATTTTCAGCACTTCTTTCCCATCCATGTCCTTTATAACCAGTTAGTTGCATTCTACCCCCATAACATCTCTTGAATTTATTGCCTTCTATCTGCTTATACCCCACATTCCTCTGAGCTCAGGTCCTCATTACCTGTCACCTGGACTTTTGCAGTAGCCTCCTAAGTGGTCTTCTAGCCTCCACTTCCTCCTGTCTCCTACTTATTGCACAAACATTACCAAACTGATATACCTGATGAAGAAGTCTGATTATGGTATCGTATGGCTCAAGATGCTAGTATAGTGCTTCCCTAATGCCTCTGGGACCAAATTCAAACCTGACTCATTGCTATTAAACCTTTCCCAACCTGATTCTAATTCTTCCAGATTGGATTCATGTTATTCTCCTTCCATTCTCTATTGAATCACACTGGCCTTCTGGTTCTCTGTAATATGATATTCCTTCACTCATTTGCATGTTTCTGGCCTGGGGGTTCCTATGACTGCACCTTCTCCCTGTCACCTTTTCCTCTTGGAGCCTGTAACTCTCTGTAGCCCTCTGTTTTGACAGTACCTCCTACAGAGGAGGCCTTTGATGAGGTTCTTTAGACCTTTCTGCCTCCTTTGTTCCCCACATCATATATATATATATATGTATATATATATATATATATATATATTTTACTCACTTATCTTTCACATGTTTTCTCCCAGTAGCATATAACCTTTTTTTGAGGGTAGGCATTTCTGTCTCTGCATTCTGAGTACCTAGCTTGGTCCCTTGGGTACAGTAGATATTTAATGACTGTCTTTTGACTGGAAATAAAGGAACTCATTGCTAAACATGATTTAGAGATATTTCCAGTGAGATCAGCATCCCTGCCTGTATACCATCAAGGAGTTACCAGCCTACAATGAAAATAGTGCATGATTAGAGATCTGTACAGTTAGATTTATAACCCCTTGTGAAATGTTAGAAGAAAGGCTACTGGAGCAATGACAGGGCCACATGGGAGCATCTGATGGTGTCATGGTAATTAGGGTGTTCTCTTCTGGAATGCTAAGGCCATCAAGTGCCTTTAATGAGTCTTGCCTTTGTTTGAATGGGGCAGGGTGGGACCCTTTTCTCTTTTGTTTTGGAGTGCTTCTCAGCACTGAGGTAATCAAGTACCTTTGATGAAGTCTTGCCTTTCAAATGTAATGGCAAGCAAAATAGGACTTTTTGCTATTTTTTGTTCAGTGCTTTTCTTCACTGAGGTAATCAAGTGCCCCAGGGCCCTGAGACTGTGTATATAAGATCTGAGGTTGGCGTTTTGTTTTGGGGGCACAGTTATTGGATGAGTGTTGGTGATGAGACTCTCGGTAGCCATTGAAGCAGCCCTTAACACCACCCCCTCCACCATTCCCCCTCCCTTGAAAAACCCAGATGTTGTTGCTTCTCTCTCTAGTAACTTTTTATGTACTGCTTGGACAGACAGAAGCCTGTCTGCTGACTTGTGTTATTTTGCTGTTTATATAATTTCTGCTTGTAATTTCTGTTTGTGTTTTCTCTGAAGTTCAGAGTGCTGGCTTCTCCCCCTGAACTAAGTGAATAGTATATGTATGTTTAATTAAAGTGAGATCGTTAACCCCTTAAAGTTGCTTTCCTTAGAAAAGCAGATCGAAAAACCTGTGCTGACTGTCCTTCTATGTGCTGATGTTGTTGGTCTTACACAGCCACAGTAGCAAGCAACATTGTTGTTACAGATAGTCAGAAATCTTTAGGATTAGCAGGTAAGGAATATTTTAGACCATTTTATATCATTTTTGTAATTTCAATTACAGAGCCTGAACTCTGAACAGAGGAAGAGTCTGGACCTAATAGCTTCTTTGTTCTCTGAGTGACTCAGAAAATGCCTCTTCTTCTTTTGTCAACAAGCCCAGATGGAGCATTCCTTTCTCTGTCCATGGCTATTATGGGTGGGAACCTTGACCCAAGATTGACACAATCTTGAATTATGCGACTTTTTCTTATCTTAATATTTTATGAGCATATACAATGTTATGGAATGTTAATGGCAAATTAAACTGGGTTGTAATTCCAATTGACACTTTGTCAACTATCCTGACTTAATGTATTTACAACCTATTCCATTAAGGAAAATCTTTGTCTTGTATCATGGTTAAACATACATGGGGATCATAAGAGTGAAGTAATACAGATATGCTGAATTGTGACTATTCTAATTTCTTTGTCCAGCAGTCAGACCTTTGGCTCCATGATCATGTCTGTCCACTATGCTTAAGGGAATAAATGAATAAGTAATATAAATTTTTATATCTCTTAGCTCTGTTTGCCTCCTTTAACCAAACTCTCAGGTCAACACAAGATATATTTGAGAGGGGCATAGCCAATGTTTCTCTAGAATTCTCAAAGGGAGAAACCCTCTGTCCTCCCTAGTTAATGGATCTATAGCTAGAGTTTTTTGGAGATCTTGGGGTCCAAACACTTCACTTTACAGATTTGGAAACTGAGGCTCAAAGACATTAAATGCCCAAATTGCCCAAAGTCACATGTGTAGTAAGGACGAGAGGTTTAATTTGAACCCCAGGCCTCTGACTGCAAATGTCATTCCCATTTTGATGGACAACATGCCTTCTCAAGTATATGGCTGTCTATCTCTTGTTAGGAATAAAGTCTATGTTGTTCCTAGAGAGGTAGAATTCCTCAGGCTATTCCCTGGACTGAATGAAATAACCCTTAAAATCATGTCATTCAATTTCATTGAAATTCCATGCTCACCAACCAACTGCAGGATATACAGAAACATCGACCTCTATTTATAAGTTCATAAGATAAAAACCCATCACAGAAGCTGGCAAAAATCAGTTATCTCATGGACTACTCCCCCTTGGGAGAGGTCACTAAATGATGGAAATTCTGGAGCCTCAAAAAAGAGATTAGCTGACCCTTAACAAAGCAGAGTCTTGATGGCTTTCAGCCTCCATTTCTTTAGTCTAGGAGATTCAAAAGAATAAGCCCCAGGAATAAACAGCTAAGCTTCAAAGAAAAGGAAAAAATTTTGTGTCAGTTCCCCCTTTATTGCCAAGGGCCATCCATGGCCCAGTCTCAGCTCCCAATAAATTACCGTTACTGAGTTTCAAGGCATTTTCCAGGTACTCATCTGCAGTGATGGGGTGTCCATCTAACTTAAGCTCCAGAGTGAAATCCCTCACAGTCCACACAAAGTCTGGGAAGAAGCCCACAAACTCTGCTGAGTCTTCTTCTCCAACAGCATTAGGTGAGGATTTAACCTTGATTAGCTCTGTCAGCTCTGTTACATATCTAAGATCATGGATAAGGAAAAGGAAACACCCACCAGCCTCGTCAGTTCCCAGTTTTACTTTTGGGATCTTTCCTTCCCTGCAGTGAGTCTTATAAGTTCCCTCCCCCACCTTCCCTTTTGTACTTATGGAATTTCAATCACAGATGGAAAAGGGCAAAGGAAGGGCTTTTCAGGGAAGTCCCTGATCAACCTGATGTTTATTTAGTTCTCTGCTATCTGGGTAGCATTGTGGCTTGAAATTCCAGATCAGTTTTGGGGAGAGGTGAAGGTGGTGCGAAGCACCTGAGAGGGACCCCAACAGTTACTTGGGTTCTAGATTACTCTGTGTATGTGTGTATATGTGTGTGTGTTTGGGGGTTTCCACAGATGCCCAGTAAGAATTATAGCAACAAAGATTGCCTGGCAGCACTTAAGATGTGTACCACCACCAAAAAGGGTCTACCTGGTTCCCTTTTTTTTGTATGGGAAAGGTCCCATGTTGATGCATATGTGTAATGTTCATTTTTTTTTCTAATTTCCATGTATTCTAGGGCAATAATGGGGAAGATGAGATAACAGATATAGAGTGGGAAGGCTCACTGTTCTACCTGTTATTAGGGTGTGGATTCTATTAGATAAAGAACTGTGGGTGGTACAGATTCATTTAGTCACTGTTGAACTTTGGAAACATGGAGAAATCATCTTGGTAGGTAGGTGTATAAGGAGAAATAGTGATGGGCAAAAAATTGACAAGGGCAATTGGCACGAAAGCAGTCTTAGGGTGCTGAGGGGATTTAAAAAAATCTTCTAAAAAGCTCTTTTTCATTGCTGAGGGAAATGGCTTTGGTAATTAATGTCTTCATTTTCCATAAGGTGTTTTGGACTCCAAGGACCATCATGCCCATCATGCCTCCCCCAGGATCACTTGATCACCTGAAATCTCATCGCCATGCCAGCTGACTGAATTTTTGATTCACAGGACTTTCTCAGATCCCTCAATTGCCTCTCCCTTCTGATTGCAGGGCTGGAAGGTACAGCAGTAAATGCCTCCCAAAGCCTTTTTTTGGAGGGGGCTCAGATCAGAACTTTCCAGGTAACTCTCCATTTTCTATCAGCAGCTCTGCTTGGTTTGGACTCCACACAGTATCATGCCCCTGCACAGGCTTTCCCTTTTCCCCTTCCTCCATTTGCTGCTGCCTTTTGTCTTCCTCCATTAGTTTGTAAGCTTCTTTTTCTTTCTTTCCTTTTCTTGTTTGTATTGTCAGCACTTAGCACAGGGCCTGGCACATATTAGTTGCTTAATATATATGTATATTTTTAATTGACTTGGCATGGTCATGGTCCTCTTGGGGAGGACTGTAATACAAGGAAAATTAGGAACCCCTGAGAAACCCCTAGCTACTGACAAGCACCCCCAGAAAGAATGGACTCAGATATCTTTGGCATTTAGCAAACCCCCTGGGACTCCATGACTCCACCAAGCAATGTCAATAGATAGGACCATCCCACTGAAGGATAACCTGGCAGACCCTTTCTAGCAGATATCCCTGGGGCTCCGTGACTCCACCAAGGAATGTAAATGAGATTATCCAACTAGTATGATAACCTGACTGAATCTTTTGATCAGCCAGGACCTTTGTTCCTGTTTTCCTGCCCTGTACCCCCACATATCCTATATAAGCCAAGCCATCACCCCAACACAGGGCCATTGATTTGTGGTGCAGTACCCCAACGGCTGCTGGCTAATAAATTCTCCACTTAAAACTTATACTCTGTGGTGTGTCTTGCTCGCTTCTGGTAAAACAGGATGACAAGACCTTTCCTCTTAAGACTTCACAATTTCCCCTAGATGTTGTACCCATGAATGTGGACCTCGATGGGGAGAAGGCAAACCTGGCAAGGAATGTAATGCTAAAGTGTATGGGGCCTCAGCAGGCCAGCATAGCCACACACAGAGATGGTTCTCTACAGGTGCCCATTCTCTGACCAGCAATTTCAGCAATTTCTGACAAAGGAATTGTGGGGCCCTTGCATTTGCAAAAACCCTAAAGAACAAGAATATCCACATGAAATAAAGCAGTCACGAATCAGACATTATAGGATGCATTAGGGGATCATCAGTTTCCCTGGCTGTTATGTACACCCTGCCAATAGCTCACAGCTGGGCATTGCCTTGTATTTGTTTATAAGCTTTGCAAAGGATTTTAGAAAGATGATCTCATTTGAGCCCAATAATAATCCTAGGATGTAGGTGCTATTCTTATCCCCATTTTACAAATGGGGAAACTGAGTTAGAGAAGGTTCAAGTGACTTTCCCAAGGTCACACAGCACATGACTGTCTGGGGTAGATTCCAGAGTCAGATCTTTCCAACCCCAAGACCAGCACTGTAGCCACTATGTCCCCTGGCTGCTCCTTGAAGGCAGGGACTGGGTGACTCTGCTATTTTTGTCCCCTGAGCCCAGCAGGGAGTAGGTTCTGAGCAAATGCTTGCTAATAGGTAGACTGGTCTTTTTTATTCACTGGTGAATTTACAGCCTGGAGGATCAAGTTCAGAAGTGGGTCTTCAGAAGCCTTTTAAAGAAACGGGAACCACCTGCAAGATTGGGATTCCCAGACAGTCAGTCTGACCTGAGGTCCAGTGCTAGCCTCATCTTGGGGTCTCGGTCAGCTTCCTCTTTTGGCCCATCTTTTTCTGCAGCTGGAACTTTTGGGAAGTCCTTGATACAAGGAGAGTAGTAGGATGCTGTGATGGGTCCTTTATGTTTACATGGCATGGCCTTCTTCCTCAACATGATGGCAGCCTTCCAGAGCCCAGGATGCAGCCAGGATCCATCCAGCTTGGTCACCCCATAGATACACTGCACAAGCATCTCTTGGCAATAGTTTGTCATACCCACACACAGGCCTGCCAGGTGTAAGAGGTCATTCCTTCTTAGGTCAGGGAGAGCTAGAGAGGGGAATTCAGTGAGCAGAATGTCACTGATTAATTTACCTTTTCCACATCTCCAAGGCCCTCAGTATCAAGCAGAACCAAGGTGTGGTCAAGTTTTCTGGGGTGAGGGACGCACCACATCCAGATGCCCTTTGTATGAGACTGCACGGTGGAGCCAAGGGAGAAGCCTGCAAGGGAAGGAGGAGACATGAGGGTCCAGTGGAGGCAGGAAACCCAGAGGCTGCAACAGTCAAACTCCTAGGTCCTAAAGAGAGGAGATGGGAAGCTCCTCGGTGGGGAAAAAATAAGAACAAGGATCATAGTTAACATTTATCTAGCACATTTTATGTGTGTTCTGTCCTTCTGCCTTCACAGGAATGCTGTGAACTAGGTGTTTATTTTATCTCCATGTCATAGAGGGGGAAACTGAGACTGAGGGAGGTAAATTACTAGGCCTGGATCACAAGGCAGTGAGCAGCTGAGGCAGCTTTCACACTCAGGGATTCCTGGTTCCCAGTTCCACATTATCCAACATTAGCAGCTAGGGACACTTGAATGCATGCATTCAGTTCACCCAGAGCACTGTGAGATTAGACTTATGGGGTCAGATGTGTGGTAAAGGTGGCAGACAAGATCAGTGAGAGCTTCAGGTGTGCCTGCAGACATCACCTTTCTTAGCAGTGTCAGCCACACCCAAGGCTGCAAACAGTTTAGACCAAGTCCAGAAACCCGAGCTTAGAGAAGGAACAGTAGCCCAGAGGAGAGCATTATGGGAGGATTGGTAGAGAGCAGGGAAGGACACAGGACAGCTGTGGGACCTTGGGCAAGTCACTGAATCTCTGGGTGTCCCTCCCCCACCCAGCCCCCGGGAAAGTTTCTAAGACCTGAAGTGACAGGGAAAGAGCTGATCTACATGAGAAGGGAAAGTCTCTACTGTGAAGGAACCACAGGTCAGTTACACACACACACACACACACACACACACACACACACACACCCCAGCAATGAGATGATTCCCTTGAATCCAGCCAGCTTTAGTTTCATTCTAACTCAGTAAGTTGTTACCTAAAAACTATCCTTACATGAATTCACAATATCTTTCTGTAATGGGGAGATGGAAGCAAGGGTAACAGTCATTTATTAAATACCTACAGTGTACCAGGCACAGTGCTAAGTACTTCTAAATAATATGTCATTTGGTCCTCACAACAACCCCGCCACATAGGCCTAATGGTATACCCATTTTACAGTTCAGGAAAATGTAGGAAACTGAGATCAAGTGACTTGCCCAGACTCACATGGCTAGCGAGTGTCTGAGTCCAGATTTGAAGTCAGGTCTTCCCGACTCTACATTCAGCATTCCACCCACTTTGAGGACTTATCTAGAATGCCCATGGACCAAACATCTACACAAAGTGTCTACTTCTTCTTGATTCTTTTATTACCCCAAATATTTTCTCCTTGAGGAAAATTTCTCTTTTCACTATTTTCTGTCATTTAATTTTTGGTAGGTATTGGTTTGTTGGTATTTATTTTATTACTATTGTTTGTAGAATTTTAAAAATATTGCTGTTGTTTGAGGTCTACATTTTCTGTAGACCTACATCTTATCATTGGCTGGCCAGTTTACACAAATTTTTCCAGTAGCAAAGCAAAGGTGAGCCTAGAGGAGCCTTGTACAATTATTTGTTAGATTTGAGTGTGAGCACCAGAGGTAAGCAGCTATTGTAGGTTTGAACCCTGACAAAGGACGCTGTTATGGGAACGGATAGTTGCTATGTGGAGGCACCCCTGAAAGGTCTTGACACACACCATGAGACATTTTAGAGGGGTGTGAGGTACTGGGAGAATTTTCTAGAAAGAAAACAATGCATCTGGGGCTCTATGAGAGTTTCTTAACAGCAGGGAACTTTGTCAGATTCCCAGAGAGAAATCCAGGATGGAGAAAGCAGGCTGGTGTGATTGATGACACCCTGCTATAATTTGCTGGGCCTATGCATTTCTATTTGGGAGGTAAGCATGGAGGCTTATAGAAGGTTAGCCTGCTGATGGGGAGCCAAAAAAGTGCCATGAAAACGGGGACTTGCTTGAGCTCTCCATCAAATCCCTCCAAGCACACGTGAAAAATGACACTAGACAAATTCTAGAGTTATAGAACCCACAAAATGACAAAGTAAAACAAATCTCTAGCCCAAGATGGCCTGGACGGTCTCTGGGAAGGGTCTACCACACCATGCTGAGAATAGAGTGCAGCCCAGCATGGGCTGGTGCCAGGACAGGCCAGGCCTGAGAAGAACAGGTGGAGCAGGTCTCAGGGCACTGAGTCACTAGCAGTTGTGGGAGTTTCTGGACTTCTCAACCCACAACCACCAAAGACAACATAGAAGGTCAGTGGGAAAACTGTTGGACCCGGGTGAGTAAGGGGCATGGTCATGCCCCAGATCTGGGGCAGTGGAAGTTGCTGCAGCAGTGGGGGCAGCAACATCGGTGGCAGCTGCTTCCAGAGCTCCAGGCCCACAGACAGTGGGGGTGGGGGAGTGAGGCTGCTGATCAGAGTGGGAGTACAGGGATCTCTTTGCTTGTGCAGAGGCAAGGTTCTCTTGCTTTGCCCTACTTGGATCTGGGTCTCAGTCCTGGTTGGCAGTCCTTGGGGGAGGAGGAGCACTGGCTTGGCAGAGCCCGTGGTGGCTGTGGAGAGAGAGTCCTCCTGGTAGTTATGCAGCAGAAAGAAGTGCTTGCACTTACAGACCAGAGCACAGGCCAGGACAGGAGTAGCATACCACCCCAGAGAGAAGTAGCAGTGAAAAGAGCAGTGCAAAGCCCCTGAAGCTTGGGATGGAGCACTCTCCACTCTGAAAGTAGTCATACCCTGACAAAGAGCTCAAAAATCAAGTAATTGGCTGGGAAAATGAGCAGGCAGCATAAAAAGACTCAGAATATAGAATCGTACCTTGGTGACAAAGAAGATCAAAACATACGGCCAGAAGAAGTTAACAAAGTCAGAGATCCTACATGAAAAGCCTCCAAGAAAAATATGAATTGGTCTCAGGCCATGGAAGAACTCGAAAGTGATTTGGAAAACCAAGTAAGAGAAGTAGAGGAAAAATTTGGAAGAGAAATGAGAGTGATGCAAGAAAATCATGAAAAACAAGTCCAAAAAATACTGAAGAAAGTAACATCTTAAAGAATAGACTAACCCAAATTTCAAAAGAACTCTAAAAAGCCAATGAGGACAAGAATGCCTTAAAAGGCAGAATTAGCCAAATGGAAAAGGAGGTCCAAAAGACCACTGAAGAAAATACTGCCTTAAAAATTAGAATGGAGCAGGTGGAAGCTAGTGACTTGATGAGAAATCAAGAAATTATAAAACAGAGTCAAAAAAATTTAAAAATGGAAGACAGTGTGAAATATCTCATTGGAAAAACCACTGACCTGGAGAATGGATGGAGGAGAGATAATTTAAAAATTATTAGACTACCTGAAAGTCATGATAAAAAAATAGAGCCTAGACATCGTCTTTCAAGAAAATTATCAAGGAAAACTGCCCTGATATTCTAGGACCAGAGGGTAAAATAGAAATTAAAGAATCCTCTGATTTGAAAAAGATTCTAAAAAGAAAACTCCTAGGAATATTGTAGCCAAATTCCAGAGTTCCCAAGTCAAGGAGAAAATATTGCAAGCAACCATAAAGAAACAGTTCAAGTATTGTGGAAACACAATCAGGATAATACAAGATCTAGCAGCTTCTACACTAAGGGATTGAAGGGCTTGGAATATTATATTCTAGAGGTCAAAGAGCTAGGATTAAAACCAAGAATCACCTATCTAGCAAAACTGAATATAATACTCCAGGGCAAAATATGGATTTTCAATGAAATAGAGAACTTTCAAGCATTCTTGATGAAAAGACCAGACCTGAATAGAAAATTTGAGTTTCAAATACAAGAATCAAGAGAAGCATGAAAAGGTAAACAGGAAAGAGAAATTATAAGGGATTTACTGAAGTTGAACTGTCTATATTCCTAGATGAAAAGATGATATTTGTAGCTCATGAGATCTTTCTCAGTATTACGGTAGTTGAAGGGAATATACATATATATAGACAGAGGGTGAGTTGCATATGAAAGGATGATATCTAAAAAAATAAAAGTAAGAGGTGAGAGAGGAATATGTTGGAAGAAGGAGAAGGGGAGAGATAGAATGGGGGTAAATTATCTCACATAAAAGTGGTAAGAAAAAGCTGTTATAATGGAAGGAAAGAGGGGGTAAGTGAAAGGGAATGAGTGAACCTTGCTCTCATTTGATTTGACTCAAGGAGGGAATAACATACACGTTCAATTGGATATCTTACCCTACAGAAAAGTAGGGGGGAAGGGGATAAGGAGGGGGGGATGTAGAAGGGAAGGCAGATTGGTTGAAGAGGTAGTGAAAAGCAAACACTTTTGAAAAGGGACAGGGTCAAAGGCGAAAATTGAATAAAGGGGGACAGGATAGGATGGAAGGAAATATAGTTAGTCTTTCACAACATGACTATTATGGAAGTGTTTTGTATAATGATACATGTATAACCTATATATTGAATTGCTTGTCTTCTCAAGGAGGGTGTGTGGGGAAGGAAAAAGGGAGAGAATTTGGAACTTAAAGTTCCAAAAACAAATGTTTAGCAAAAAAGAAAGATGGTCCTGCCAACATAGCAGGTTGGGGATGGGGGTGAGAGAGGAAGGCTGAAGTCATCAGGATCAATATTGGATTACTTACTGAGTGTAAATTAGTAAGAGCCCTGCTTAGGGTAGAGATGGTTGATTCTTCTTTTTCTTTTCTTTTTTTTTTACAATCAATTATAAACTTGTTTTTAGTTTTCAACATTCACCTTTTTATTGTAATAGTATTTTATTTTTTCCAATTACATGTAAAGAAAGTTTTCAACATTTACTTTTGTGAGATGTCGAGCTGAGTTCTTTCCCCTCCCCAAGACAACAAGCAATCTGATATAGGTTATACATGTACAATCATATTAAACATATTTCCACATCAGTTGTGTTGTGAAAACAGAATCAAAACAAAAGGAAAAAAAAACTAAGAGAAAGAAAAAACAACCAAAAAGGTAAAAGTATGCTTTGATCTGCAATCAGACTCTATAGTTCTTTCTCTAGATGTAGATGGCATTTTTCATCATTGTATTGCTGAGAAAATCTCAATTTATCATAGTTGATCATGGCACAGTGTTGCTATTACTGTGTCCAGTGTTTTCCTAGTTTTGCTCACTTCACTCAGCATCAGTTCATGTTAGTCTTTCCAGGCTTTTCTGAAATCTTCCTGCTCATAATTTCTTATAACACAATAGTATTCCATTATATTCATATACCATAACTTGCTCAGCCATTCCCTATCTGATGGCATCCCCTCAATTTCCAGTTCTTTGCTACCACAAAAAGGGCTGCTATAAATATATTTGTACATATGGATCCTTTGGTGATAGTTGATTCTCACTCCTGTGCTTTCACTATCCAAAGATCTGGGACCTATTTAAAATCTCACCAGGAATTCAATAAACCTTTCAAAATCCTATGTATATGAAAAATAGTGGCCACCATGAGAAAGGATTCTCTTAGTTTATCTTAGATAAGCTTTGGATTGGATTTCGAGAGGCTATAAGAAAGGTACAGACTTGGAATTGAGGATAAGGAAGGGGGTAATATAGAAACACTGAGAAATTAGTTGCTTCTTGCAGTTGCTCTTATTATGATAACAGGAAAGGGCAGTTACCCACCAAAGTCCTAGTCCTTTGTGCAACATTTTTAGGTGACCTGTGGCTTGGAGGATAGTAGCTATTTGAGGTTCTAAAACATACACTTGGCCTTGTAAGACTGACTGGAGTTCCCTTAGTTCCAGTTAACTTTGGAATGAAGTCAGATGTGGGCAATTAGTAGAATGAGCCTTACTTAAGTGAATCATCCACTATGATGGAAGGGTGCTCTTCTCAGCTTCAGAGGACAGGACAGGAGAGAGAGAGAGAGAGAGAGAGAGAGAGAGAGAGAGAGAGAGAGAGAGAGAGAGAGAGAGAGAGAGAGAGAGAGAGAGAGAGAGAGACAGAGAGACAGAGAGACAGAGAGAGACAGAGAGAGAGAATAAAAGAATGAGAATGAATTATATAGTGGTGAGAATCAATCTCAGGGTGGATAAATGGTAGCTATATAGATGAAAGGAAATAGGATAAAGGAACTTAGAACTGTCTCTGAGCTACTATTGTGACTAAGAGGTTGCTTGCAGATAATATAGGTACTGAACTGGCCTCAGAATCAGAAAACACTGTTCAGGTCTTAACTCTGACGAGTGGGCTGTGAGACTCAAGACAAGTTGCTTAAGCTCAGTGTCTCTGGCAACTATAAACTGCAGAAGCTGCTTTCTGAATTGATAGTAGTTTCCTGCATGAGAGTTCCCTACATAGATGAAATTACTAGTCAGAACACGATGGGGAGAGTCTTGCTTTTGTATTTCTACATTGCTTGGCCATTATTAAACACTTAATAAGTGCTTTTAATTAAAAAACAAAAAATTTCCACTAGGAAAAAAAAAGGTTAGCCCAGGAGGAGCCTGGTAATGATTATCCCCTTGTTACCTAGGTTGATGAAGTGGTAAGTTGAGGCCCTGAGTACCAAAGGAAGGCAGTGTGACTTGATGTATTGTGAATGCCCCTAGTCTTTGGTGGGGCTCCATTGATAAGGAGGCCTGCTTGATCATCCAGTAACCCTGAGTGCTTTCTCTTTTCATGGGGATCCTTGGTAGAAATGGAGTCTCACCAGAGAGGGATACTAATTTGGCAAGAAATGGAGACATTACTGCATATTATACATGACATGTTTCCAAATAGATTAGTGATTTGCACAGTTTAAAAACTTGCATCATAATAGAATTAATAGTGGCTAGAAGGTTATATTTTCACAGCTGTTGACAGAAAAAAAAGTTCTTTATGACCCATGTCTTATAGAAAATTATAAGGCAAAATATATAAAAAAAGTGAGAAGTAATTCAACCAAAGTCAATGAGAATAATTAATGAGGTTTTGCAGAGTTCAAAACCAGTCAGTTTAGACCTAGAGCTGTGGCCCTGGATCAAGGGTTACCTGGATATGTCTTAATTTATATGTCAGATCCTGGAACTCTAGGACTTTGTCCTGTTTCAAGATGAAATGAGGGGGGCTTTCGTCCTAGCTACCACCACCACAATTGCTGACAACTTCCACATTTGGGCAAGTAAGCCCAGGAGGCCTATGAATAGCAACATGCCTCAGACCATTAGCCCTCATGGCATTCTGGCCGACAAATCCAAAATTGAGGAATGCAACTCTCACCCTGTGGAGAAGAGGGCCTCCACCCTTACTGCTGTGAACAAAACTGCTGACCAACTGGCCCTCACAAGACTGGAAATCCAGCCTCAGTGGATCTGTTAGGCATCCTGAGCTGAAGTCAGCATAAGGCAGAAGGATCAAATCACCACCAACATCTTGATCATCCCCTTCCCTCAGACCTCATAGACATAGTTCAAATCCCTTCTTCCAAAACCCCTAGGAAGAGGAACACCTTTAACCTCTAACCCTGATTGTTTGCCTTGTTTCCAGCCTGGCCCCTGCAGCCATTGTCCTGGGGAGTAGCCCCTTTGAGATGAGAATCCGTCCCTACCAGCACGAACAGCTGAACAACAGCCACTTATTGGCACCACCTTTTAGCAGCAGGTAAGTTTCAGAGCCTTGAAAACAACAGCATCTCCTTCACCCTGGATAGTAGTCCTGACTCCAGCCCACCCCAGGCAGCCATGGTCCAGGGGGACAGTCCCTTAGATCTGGCTCCTGACTCTACAGATGCTGTGGCCTCTATTTCTTCAGCAGTCACAGTAGCAAGTGAAGACCCCCAAAACAATCCTTGGTATTGACCAATGGCTCTGCAAGGGTGGTTTTAATCAACAGAGGAGCCAATAGAGGAGATGCCTTACTATCTGATTTTCAGCAGCACCCTTAGTAGCACTGGGCCCTTCCATGACTTCAAACTGAACCGTTGTGTGTGCGTTAGCTCGTCATTATACTATGAGCTTCTTGAGAGTAGGGGCTGTCTTGATTTTGTACTGGCATTCTCAGTACTTTGTACAGTAATTGGCATGTAGTACTTAATAAATTCATTCCTTCATTAGGGGAGGAAAGGGGAGGTGAGATTCTAAAGATAAACCTGTTGATATTCTTCAGGGCTGTTTGAATATAGCAACAAATAAATCAATTCAAAATACATTTCAGAACACAAGCCACAATGTGGTATAGTGCAGAAAGCCTTGTCTTCAGAGGAGCAAGACCTGGGTTCGCATCCTGCCTCTTTTGCTTACTAACTGTGTGACACAGGCAGATCACTGTGCTCTCTGGGGCTCAGTTTCCTCAATCATAAAAAGAGGGAGGTTGAATTAGATGTCCCCAGTGGTCCCTTCCAGATCACAGTTGATGATCCTGTGAGGACAATCACTGTGATGAAAATGTTTTACTCTAGGGATCTGGCTGCTCTGATTGATCACAGGAATAACTGACAGCCACATTCTCAGACCAACGTAATGTAGAGTAGAGGCAATAATCCTGAGCAGATGTAAGGCGAGGAGTACGTAAGATACATGGCCAACAGGAGACAGGCAGCCAGGGGACAGCAACCAGGGACAGGACACTTTTCCACTTTTAAAGAAATGTAAACACTTTTAATGCTAGAGCATTTGGGTCTCCACGTCATGAAAATATTTGTTGTGCAGTAATTTAATTCACAAGTATTACAGTGTAAGATCTAAACCTTTGGTGGACGCTCCAGCCCCTGACTCAGTCTCTCCTGCTAGAATGCTCCCCCTCCTCATCTCTGCCTTTTGGCTTCCCTGTTTTCCTTCAATTCTCAGCTACACTTAAGTGAGAAACTTTTCTGGATCCTTTCAATGCTAGTTCCTTTCCTGTAATGATTATCTCCAATGCATCTCGTATAGATCTCATTTGTACACAGTTGTTTGCATGTTGTCTCCCGCTTTAGACTGTGAACTCCTTGAGAGCAGGGATTGAATTTTCCTTTCTTTGTCTCCTCAGCACTTAGCAGAGTTTCTAGCACATAGTGGGCACTTAATAAACGCTTGTGGACTGTCTGGAAGGGAACAGTAAACCAGGGGCCAACTTTTAAACCTTCATTAAGTCTCAGACATGCCTTGTAGCAGTTCTAACCCTGTGTCAGAGTATATTCCACAATTAGACTCCTGGAGGCCAGGACTCCACTTACCTGTGTTCTCTCCTGCCAGCCTGTTCATCAAGTAGGATTTTCCAGTACGGTACATGCCAACTATAGCTACCACCACCACTGGCTTGGCGATGGAAATGAGAATCTGTAGTGCTTGCTGGTTTACCATCAGTTCTCCATTCTTATTTTCTACCAGACATATGGGGGCCTCCATGGTCACTGCTGATGCCACAGTCATCTGCAAATGCAGAGGAGCCCCTTAGAAATCAAGAAGACCTGGCATCGTAATCCTCAATTGAGACTGCATAGGTGAGTCAGATATTAGTAACAGCAGAAGAGAGGACGCTCTGTGCTTGTGGAATTCTATTTTTAGGAACACAGAACTGGTGATGGCAGATAATGATGATGATATTGATAGCAATGATAATAAGTACCTTTATGTAGTGCCTTAAGAGTTACAATGCCCTTTACAAATATTATCCTCAGACAAATCTGGGTGGTATGTACAATTATCATCCCTATTCTTACAGATCAGGAAACTGAGGCAGTTTCCAAGGTTTAAACACAGGTCTTCCTGACTCCTGGCCCAGCTCTCTATCCACTGCACTACTGAACTGCCTTGAGCAGATGTCCTGAGACTTTATTCTTGATCCCTAGAGCTGTCACATAGGAAAAATATTTCCAATCATTGAAAGTCCCACCCTGCAAGTTTCTACCTGGTACAATAATCATGTCTCTTTGCATTATGTTGGCCCAGGTCCACAGTGGCCATGGACATGAATTGAAGTGAGGGAGGGATAATAGGACGCAGTGTCTGGGGCAAATACTTTGAGATAAATAAATTTTTTTTATTAGTGCCTGGTGCTAGTCTCTTCTTAATGTCTCCTGAGCTACTTTGGGGTGATTTCTGTCCATCCCTCCCTTCCCCCACCCCACCCTGAAGTTTCTCATTACTGCTTCAAATTCTGTTTCCTTACCCCTGCTTTTTGCTCTGAATTTGTGGATGCCAAGGAGCTCTTTGATTTGGCTGTGGCGTGGCACTGTCCTTAATCATTGGCGTCTTGGCAGAGAAGACAGAGAGTTGGTTTGGGAGTCGGGAAGACATAGATTAGATGCTGTCTTTGACACAGCCTGAATTTGTGACCCTAGGCACGTCACTCAGCCTGCCGATGGCCCGTGGGCATTTCTAAAATTATAAGTTACAGAACAGTTGTAGGCCTACACTGATAGAAGGAGTTTCATCCCTAGGAGATTATTATACCAATGAAACCTTCACAAACCAAGCAAACAGAGATCATTGGTGGAAGGCACTCCCTGTCCAGTTAGGGAATGAGGACCCCAAATTCTGAACACCTTACAGGAATCTGGAACCAGCCCCTCAGTGGCTGCTCTGACAATGGCTGGGACTCTGACCAGCTTCAGGCCCTGCAGGTGAGGGCTCTGGGGTGGTACAGCCAGACCCCAGTCTGAACTCCACCCTGACAGAAGTATGGGCACAATAGCGAAGTGCCTGCTTCACTGGGTTGTTGTGTGGCATAAATGAGATACTTTCTCTAAAGCTCTTAGTGAGTCTTAGAGGGTACCTCAGATGCCAGCTAGGGTTACTCCTCTTTGTGCTTTCCCTACTCATTCTCTTAAGGTTCAGCTTGGACTGCTCCTAAGGAAATAGCTCAATCTACCCTTTGCCTCATGGATCACAGTCTTGTTGTGGAGGTAGTGAGCACTGGCTGAATATAGGTGGTCCATTGGAGAAGGAAATGGAAAACTGGCCTAATAACTTTGTCTCTTCTTACTGGGTTTTAATTCTGAAACAAACTTTCAAATTCCAGGGAAAAGATGCAAGGAAGACAAGAGAAAACCTGGAAGAAAGCCTTACCTGTTTCACGAGGCTTCAGACTGAATTGTTCACAAATGCTCTCACAGGTTTTCTCTTCCTCTCAGTTCTTCCCTTATCTGCTCTTCCTTTTCCTCTCCTCTCTTCTTTTTGTTACTTGTCAAAATGCTTCTTTTTTATATACTGGGAAGGACAGGGTGGGAGGGGCAAGAGAAATTGAAACCAAAAGCAGATCTTTCTGTTCCTAACTCCCTAAGCCTCGAATGAGAGACTAAAGTGTATTATGAGGGTAGTACTTGAGAAATGCAGCAAAAGCCTAATTATTCACCAGATGTGAGAACTTCAACAAAAGCATTTTCTAATGATGCCAACCTCAAAAAGAGCCTACATGTCCTTTGTACTTACCAGGATAAACAGAGAGCCCAGGGCCTCAACAGTGCAAATTCTTCAGGTAGATGATCTATGTCCTTGACGCTGGGCATTAAAGAAATGTTAAAGTATCCCAATCTCTAATCTGCTGGCATTTCTTTTCATGTCATGTAAGCCAGACCAAGGGGAGCTATGAGGCACGTTGGAAAGTGTGTCAGGCTTGGAGTCAGGAAGACTCATCTTCCTGAGTTCACAGCTGGCCATATTACAAGCCTGCTCAAAAAAACAAAAAAGGCTCTCTATTGCTTCTAGGATCAAATGTAGGCCCCTCTCTAGGCTCCCTCTGCTTTAAACATGCCCTCACTTCCTGCCTGGTTCCCATAAATTGTAAGTTCCTTGAGGGCAGCGACTCTTGTTTTTGTCTATATGCCCAGTGCCTAGCATTGTGCCTGGTGGTAGTAGTGCCATAGTAGGTGTCTAATAAATGTAGGCCGAGTGAGTGATTGAATGAATGATATCCATGCCCTGTCCGTTCTCTGGATCCTCACTGTATCTAGAATCTTCCTTGATGGAAATTTCCAGCTTCTTTCCTTGACACACCAATCAGGTGCAATGTCCTTCCCTTCCCTATAAAGCACCTGCCGCTCTTCTGCTTTACATGTGATATGGAGTAACACACACTGAATGGAGGAGCTGGAGGAAAATGGAGAACAGATAGAGGGAGAACAGCTTGACACAATCTGGGCTACAATTCTTTTTTACCTTTGTTTTAAAGTTGTTATTTTTTTATTGGACAAAATTGTTTTCTTCACCTCCTATCACTTGAGGCTGCTAGGTGGCATAGTAGATAAAGTGGATAACACTCTGGGCCTGAGGAAGCCAGTTCAAAGCTGACCTCAGATACTTAGTATCTTTGAGACCCTGGGCAAGTCACTTCACCTCTGTTTGCCTCAGTTTTTTCATCTGTAAACTGGGGATAACAGTAACATCTACCTCCCAGGATGATTGTGAGGGCTGAGTGAGACAATATTTGTAAAGTACTTAGCACAGTGCCTGGCACACAGTAGGCACTTACTAAATGCTTATTTCCTTTCTTCTTTTCTTCCCCTCGTGGGAAAAAAAGAAAAAGAAAGCTCTTGTAACAAATATGTATAGTCCAACAAGACAAATTCCCACTTTGGCCCCATCCAATATGGGCTACATGTTAGGGTCTTGACCAGCAAGTTGCCCTATCTCAGTATGCAATGATGAGGTGGGAGCAATGATGATTATAACTCCGATTTATTGGAAGCCATTATCCATATTTATAGGTTTTTGCACTACATAAGCAGAAGCAGGTGTTCAAGGGGATGAAAGCATGGGAAAAGAGATGTGCTTCAGTAATGTATTGTTGCACTTAGATTAGTAGCGATATCTAGTGGGAAGAATCTGGATTATTGTAAACTATGCTGCCTACAAGTGTATGGGAAAACTAGGGCTGTGGTAAGGTGGTTTCCATAGGAGTATGGGAACAGGAGGGGAGTGCTATTCTACAGTGACAGGGAAGGCTGGGAACAGGAGGGGAGTGCTGTTCTACAGTATCTAAAGAGGCCTGGGAAGGCTCGGGCAGGATACAAACTGATTATCAGAACTGTATGAGCTATGTGAGGCATGGGGCAGGATGCCCTTGTAAAGTATCAAAGAAGTTCCCATTAATTAAAGCATGTTTGTGTTAGGCACTGGTTCAAGAGCATTAGGTAGTGGCCAGCTGTGTTCCTCCTACTGGGCTTGTGAGTCCCTGGTGGATGGACTCTGCCTGCATGAGAAAGGATGGCTACCAGAGCAAGAGGGGTGCTGTTAGGGGGGCTGCTAGGGACGGAAGTCTTTCCTCCAGGCGCCTACCGTTCCAACTCCTACTAAGCCTGTCTGGTTTTACCCAGGAAACAGGCCAAGCGCTAGGGTCCGAGCAGCCCCGGGGTCGGCACTAACTCCCTACAGCTACAGTTCAGGAGGGCAACTCCTGTGCCTCCTCCTTCCCTGGATTCAATATAATCTCATCCATGGCCAACTGCCCAGCTTGCTGAGAGAAGGAAGGGTAGCTGGAACTGCCTTCAGAAGGCTAGGACATAATCTGCCACAACCAGTTCTAGTTGGGGGTGTGGTGGGGGTGGGACTCCTTCCTGCTTGGTGGTGATCCCTTAAGAGGAGAGAGATAAAGCTGTCAGGAGAAAGCCTCAGGCCCTGCTCATCGAGACCAATATGTGGCCCATGAATATAGGCCTTGGTTCTTTGCTTCTACAAGTGTGCTTTTGCCTCCGGTGCAATAAATTGTAGTTTATGATGTTGTGAATTTCAAAAAGGCAGGAGATTGAGCCACCAGGATATACAGGCATAGATTGTCTAGCTTTGAGAGAGCTAGGAGTGAGGAGTGGTCTTCAGGATACAGCCCAGCAGTAGCTGAGACCAAGGCTCATCTCTTGGCCATGACACATGTGGGCATGAACTTGGTAGGCCCAATGTTAAGTAGAAAGGGTGTGAAGTCTGAGCCCACTCTTCAGGGGAGACTGTGACTGTGAAATGTTGGGGGTGGGTGGAAAATATTTGCATTTTACTTTCTGCCGTATCTTTGATGTAAAGGTCTCTTTGTCAAAGGCAATTTTTAAAGTGGGTTAGATGCATCTGGAGTGCTAGTCAGTGGTGGCTAGCAGTGGAGGGACCACATCAGAATGGCTCAAGGAAGCCCTAGAATCCTGAGGGGGAGATGCAGCCAGCCTTGTTCTGGGAAGATGAGGCTATACTTTTTGGAAAAGCCTTAAAAAGTGGGGGCGGGGAGGGAATCAGTTCCGAGAAACTAATGAATAGAAGGACCATATCTGCCAGCATGTGAAACGTTCACCACATATCTAGTCTCTCTTCTCCTTCCTCTCCCTGCTTTCTCCAGGGCCAAGCTTGGCTCTCATCTATCTTCCACTTCCTTCTAACCTAAGGCTATCAGACAAGGAGGAGAGACTCTGTACGGAAGATAATAAGACTCCTTTGGAAGAGAAAATACAGCAAAGTTCTTACTGGCTTTTGTTGACTTCAGAGTCAATGCTTCTCTGTCTGTCCGTTTGTTTGTCTGTCTGGCTTCCTCAGGAAGCTTCTGTGGCCTAGCATGCTGCCCAATATTGGCTGCCTCTCAATGCCTGAGCAAAGTCCCAAAGCTGGAGGCAGGATCTCCATGGCACTGGAAGGAGAGAAAGGGAAATGGGTGTGGGGTTGTATTTTGTGGTGAGACCCCGTGTTGGTTCCTAGGGCTGGCTAGTGCACCCTCACTGTTGGAAGCCAAGAGTGCCATGGGGGAGGGGAGCTAAGGGATCTCAGGGTAGGGACCAGTTCATGGACTTTTGTTGTGTTTGTTTTTACCTTCTTTTTGGATTCTAGGTGTCCTAGGCTATAGAGAAAGTGAAAGTTGCTTTGTTTTTGATGCATAGTTTCTGTTTTGGAGCAGTTTCAGAGGTTGTGGAGGTCAGAGAAAATGTCTAGTCCTCTCTCTGATTTGCCATCTGACCTCATCATTTTCTTTAAGACCTGGTTGATTAAGAATTTTTTCCTGTCCATAGATGTGAAAAATAAAACCTTCAGTTCATTATAAATTCTTTTACGGTGTCATTTTTAAATAGATTAGGTTATTGTTCCATTTGGAAATAGTTGTAATATATAGAATGGATGCAGACCTGTCTCCATTCATCACCAAATTATCCAGTTTTCACAGCAGATTTTGGTGAATAACAAATTCTCTTCCCATTGTTTGTCCCCCTTTTTACAGAGATTCATCATTCAGAGACCTCAGAGGTCATCTAGACCAATTCTTCCAGTTTGAAGATAAAGAAACAGAGCAGCTAGGAGACTTTTGTAAAGTCACAGAGATAGCTGATGGCAGAGCCCAGACTTGGATTCAGGTCCTCTGGGTCCAAACCCAGAGCTCTTTCTATTGCTGCCCCTCATCTAGTGGACAATCAATGCTAAAGGCACCTGGGGAGCACAGTGGGGGAGAGTCCTGGCCTTGGAGTGTGGAAGAACTGGTTTCACTTCAGTGTCACCAGCTTTGTGACCCTGGGCAAGTCACTTTCTTTCAGCCTGGGTTTCCTCCTCTGTGAAATGGGTTTAATAAGAGCGCCTACCTCCCAGGCTTCTTGTGAGGACCAAATGATAGAACTGCATTTTGTAAACCTTCAGGTGCAACATAAATGCTAGCTGTTGTCATAGCAATAGTTATCATACCACTGATATGTATTCAGTCCTAAATCTTTTTTAATCTATTCCAATTATTTACTTGCGTAATTTATAAAGCAGCTACGTGGCCTATGACTACCTGGAGTCCTTGACTTGGAAACAGGAAGACCTGAGTTCAAATCCTGCTTCAGACACTCTTCTGGGCTGCTATTGCTTCTCTATCATCAGGCTTCTGAAGACAGTCTAGATTTTATTGTAAGGAACAAAATTTCTCCCTTTTTCTTCTTTCTTTTAAACTTTTTAAAGGTAACTCAGAATACTGACTCTTCTAGACAACATCTCATCTTCTAGAGGGGATCAAGGATAAATACTTATTGAGCACCTACTGTGTGCATAGGTTTGTGACATCCAGTACATTCCCTGTGCACAATTAGGTTGCAACTCAAAAGGTATGTGCCCCAGGGGCAGTGATTTAAGCTTCCTCTGCCTCACTTTCCTCATCTGTAAAGTGTAAGAACACATGGTTCACAGGGATGTTGTGAGGATCAAATGAGATAATCTACATAAAATTCTTTGCAATCACATATAAATGTTGGCCATGATGAACATGAAGGCATATAATTTCAGATCCAGAGGTTCCCTTTTTTACTTCACTTCCTAGGTTTTGTTCAGAGTCATGTTTTCTCCTAGAGGAAAACTATCTTTCTTTTCACTATTTTCTGTCATTTAATTTTTTGTAGGTATTGGTCCACTGGAATTTAATTTATTACTATTATTTGTAGCATTTTAATATTGCTGCTGTTTGAGGTCTACATTTTCTATAGACCTACATTTTATTATTGAGAGGTCAAGGATAAATGCATACTTGTGCATTTAAAAGCATTATTCTGTGGAGTCCATAGGTTTTCACCAGATTCTCAGAGGGATACATGAAGTACAATAGATTAAGAACCCCCGGACTGGAGAGAGAAATAGACTTGTCTTAATTGCTGGGACTACTAGCAAGGGGCACAGGATGAGTAAAAGAGCTTGTATTTATGCATATTGTTATAGCTCCTCCCAAAAAAGGGTGAGCAAGTGAATCCAGATCACACTGGACATAGGAAGGGCCAGCAGTTCTCTGGTAGAAGGAAGTTTAGTAACTGAGTGGGAGACTGCCTCCTGGCCCCTCTCTTCATCTCCTACCAGTGG
The DNA here is from genome assembly GCF_011100635.1 of Trichosurus vulpecula. Taxonomy (NCBI): domain Eukaryota; kingdom Metazoa; phylum Chordata; class Mammalia; order Diprotodontia; family Phalangeridae; genus Trichosurus; species Trichosurus vulpecula. The sequence continues at coordinate 40,309,066 of NC_050576.1, read as the reverse complement.
GAAATGTCAGATCCTCAGGAATAGAGGAACTGGGAATCACCATGCCACGGTGGGGCCAGAGAGAGACAGTGTGGGGGTCTGGGCTCCTCCTCCCACCCCCAACTAAAGCCACAATGAGAATCTGAGTAGATAGGTAACTGCCCTCTTCCCAGTGAGTGGAACGAGTGAAGATCTCTCATAAAAAGGATAAGTTGAATAAATAGGAATAAATAAATAAATTAAATCTAAACTTCAGCTTTCTACTCAAGTTTTTCTGTAAGACAAGTTAGTGACCATGGGAAGACAAGTTAGTAACTGTAGGATCTCCCAAGAATAAAAATAGGACACAGGATGCTCACATCCTGTGTATTTTCCTAAAGGCGAGAGGCCCCAAAGAAAGAAGGCTACAGGTGAATAAGTCAGCAACCATAAAATCCTCTGAGAATAAGGATAGGACACAGTGTATTGACCCCAGGATAAGGGACCCCTGGCTCAGAAGAAGAATGAATGAAAAGCCAGGTGCAATGTAGACATGTAAGACCAGTTAGGTATAAGAGTGATGGGAGACAAAATGTAAGGGTGCTGGGGGATATCTGTCACAGATGTAAGGGTGATGGAAGGCATCCGTTGCAGAAGCAAGGGTGGTGGGAAAGGCTAGTTTGCCACAGATGTGACGATGAGGTAACCAACAACTGACTTCTGCTTGTCACAGATAACCAAACCATTTGTTCATTGTCATTGTCACTGAGGTAGGTTTATCAGTTAAGATTGTGTGGAACAAGTGAAGACCTCTCATATAAAAGGACAAATTAAATAAATAGGAATAAGTAAGATAGAAAGGCCTCTCATGAAATCTAAACTTCAGCTTTCTACTTAAGTTTTTCTGCTTCTACAAGTTAGTGACTGTGGGAAGACAAGCAAGTGACCGTAAGGCTCCCAAAGATAAGAATAGGACACAAGATGCTCACATCTTGTGTATTTACCTAAGGGCGAGAGGCCCGAAAGAAAGAAGGCTACAGGTGAATAAGTCAGCAACCATAAAATCCTCTGAGAATAAGGATAGGACGCAGGATGCTCACCTCCTGTGTATTGACCCCAGGATAAGGGACCCTCGGCTCAAAAGAAGAACGGATGAAAAGCTGGAAAGCCAGGTGTAATGTAGACATGCAAGACCAGTTAGGTATAAGAATGATGGGAGACAAAATGTAAGGGTGTTGGGGGATATCTGTCACCGATGTAAGGGTGATGGGAGGCATCCGTTGCAGAAGCAAGGGTGGTGGGAAAGGCTAGTTTGCCACAGATGTGAAGATGAGGTAACCAACAACTGGCTTCTGCCTCTCACAGATAACCAAACCATTTGTTCGTCGTCATTGTCATTAAGATAGATTTATCACTTCAGATTGATGGGAGTATGGGATAAGAATGGTGGGAAGGTTATGTCTGTCACTTGCTTGTCAAAAATAATTAAAATTTTGTTCTTTGCCATTGCCCCTGGGATAGATTTATCTCATCCAGATTGTACCCTCAAAGTTTATGTCTTCAAGCCAAGGGGAAGGAGGTTGGGAGGGGAAATTGCAGTTAGGGACCTATATAAACATCCCAGTTCTCTGTGTCTAGTGTGCTCTGACACTGAGAGGTGCCTGGAGTTGCCCTTTCCCACGGGATTGTAATAAATTTTCCTTTCTACTTTCACCTTGAGATGCCTCTGTTTTAATTCTTTGATTCATAAATTTGTATCACACACAAGATGTAAGAATGGTGCATCACCTGCTTGTCAAAAATAACCATACCATCTGTTCTTTGCCATTGTCACCGGGTAGATTTATCGCATCCAGATTGTACCCTCAAAGCTTGTGTCTTCAAGCTGAGAGGAAGGAGGTTGGGAGGGGGAATTGCGGTTAGGGATCTGTATGAACACCCAAATTTTCTGTGTCTGGCACACTCTGACACTGAGAGGTGCCTGAGTTGCCGTTTCCCACGGAATTGTAATAAAATTTCCCTTCTACTTTCACCTTGAGATGCCTCTGCTTTATTTCTTTAATTTGAAAATCTGTGCCACACACAGCTATCATTCTCTCATCTAGAAATGACCCTTCTCACACTCATTTGGTAACCAAACTTTTCAGAAAGGACCATCATTCATAAGATATTGTTTTATTTCTAAATATAGCTCTATATATGATTTTCATATGAATACCAAGAGCCATACTTTATTCAAGAAAAAAGAGAAAAGTTGACAGAGACATTTGAAATAGGAATCGAATGCAAAGGGACAGTCACACACTTTTCCCCTGTTTTAAAATCATCACAGGTGTTTAAGGAAAATCACTAGGTTTTTCAAATATGCTCTAGCTACAAGTGAACAGAAAACTAAATAAATCATACCCTCAGGCTTGTAAGCCTTGCATTTCAATAGCTCTCACACTACAAGTGTTCCACAAATCACAGGGATCCTGAACTCTCTCCCTCAGGTTATGTTGGAGGTGAAGAGAGGGAGAAGGCCTCAGTCTTCATAATATGATACAACCACCACTTTTGGATTCACTCATTCTTTTCTCCAGAGACTTGATTTGCTTTTCAAACTGCTCTGCTTCATTTCGGAATCCTGCTCTTAGTAATTGTTCCTGTTCCTGAAGGGAAACAAATACAATTTAATAGCATGGAACCAAAAGGGACCACACAGAATTCTGGGAAAATATATATATATACACATATATACATTTATTTATATAAACTATATATATATATACAGTATGTACTTATAAACAATATATTGTACATATATTCCATATAGTCTATAAAGTATGTGTGTGTGTGTATGTGTGTGTGTGTGTGTGTATGTACTTAACTATTGAAGGGAATTAATTGCAGTAGAAAATTAAGTATTCCTTGAACTTGATCTTTTGATCTGGATACAGAAAATGGCTTTCAAAATCCAAAGTGATCTCAAATAATTTCTTTTATAAAAACCTGCAATTGAGTCGTTCTGGAGAGAGTCTGGTGCAGGAAGACCAAATATGGTCTAGGGAGAGATCCTGGTCCATAAACCAATCATTTCTCAACAAAAATAATAGGATGCTTTGACCATGTCATTACATATGCTGTGAAGCAGGGCATTTGATCTTTTGTAAGAAAAATAGAAACAATTTTAACAAGTGATAAAAAGTATATTATAATTTTAAAAAGACAATAAGCAAAATTTTAAAAATAAGCTTGTTGATAAAAGGAGTATTTAAAAATGAAGAAGTAATGAAAAGAGGAAGTAAGGAAAAGAACTGGCAATTCTGAAATAACAATGTTTATTTCTAACAAAAATGGACTGATAATCATATAGTAGGAAAGACTGAATCAGCAGTTTATGAAATCCAAATTGAATTTGTTTCATTAATTAACCTAGTGTTTGGATGAGTTGAAGATCACCCAAAGGGCAAGCAGAAGCATGTATGAGTAAGTACTTTGCCAATTGTGATTTGCTCAAGATGACCAGGATAAGGGATGCTCTTAATCAAAGAAATTTGATAGGAAAAGATCATGTGGCAAGAGTGAGCAGTTACCAGTAGGCTCTTCACATACTCCATTAGTGTCTTTTTTAAGAAAAGTCAAGGAAGGTGCCCAGTATGTTGGGTGGCTTCTCTATGAAGGATTTATATGAGGCCATTGTCAAGAATCAACTCAGATGAGAGGGAATGGTTTAGACTATCTCTGGGGTCCCTTCAAGCTCCAAAATTCTTTGAATCTTTTTAAATACAGTTTTTTAAAGATTAGAAACTGATTCTCATGCATGAATTCATGATTACGTACCTGAAGTTTTAGAGCCAGGGCCCTCTCTTGCTCTGCTATTAACTGTTTCCTTTCTGCTTCCATCTTTTCAGTCAGTTGCTTTACATGCTCCTGGTGGCTTTTTTCCTTCTGCTTCATCATCTCCTCGGTCTTCTTTTGCAGTTCCTCTAATTGCTTTTTAGCATCCTCTGCAGCCTGAGCTTTCACACGCTCCACTGAAGATAATGAAAAATTGGAGAAAATTAAAGAGACATGAAGGATCGCTGGTTCCCAGAGCAACATTCTGCTCTACTTTGTTATCTCAATTTAAATGACTTAACTTCTTGGTGTTGATTTCAGACATTCTTTAGATCAACCAACAAAAAAGTGAATATATACAGAAAGTTCTGCTAACAAGGAAGAACTCTTTCTGGATATTAATGGTCAAGTCGTGTTAAAGTAATTTGCGAAGGTCTTGTCAGATGACCTAGGACCATGTCCTTGGACTTCTCACCTTCAATATCCTTTTCCTTTGCTGAGAGTGACTGGTCTGCCTGCAGTATTGCATCAGCTGTGTCTTCCTTGGACATCAGGTATTCCTGCAGAGTCTTCTCAGCCTGGCAATGAATTAGCAAAGGGAAATAAAGCTGTTGGGGTAAATAAAGTCAAAGGTTGCTGTTCACAGGACACTGGCCTTGACAGTGGGCCATTCCATTTAGCATTACTGTTGTTCACCCCAGGGCTTGAAAATGACACCTAAGGTTCCCTCTCCACCTGTAGCCTGAATCTTTTGTTAATGGGGGGAGGGTTCACCTGTAACCCCTTCCCGGGCTGCTGGTAGTATTTCTGTTTTAGCTCCTTGGTCTTCTGCAGAAAGAGACCATAGCCGCCTGGTTTAGAGAAGGTCCCATCCTTCACTGCTTCCTCCAGAGGATTGAAAATATCCTGAATCAAAGCTCTGCACCGTTTTGCTGACTCGTCCTGGTTCCTTCTACAAAAGCCATCACGCTTGGTTTCTAGCTGGCTCTTTAAGCAACATAAGGGAAAAGAGGTGTGAAAGGTAGAGTTGGGAGACTATATGAGAAACTTACCAGAATTTCTAGAAATGAATTCTTAAAAAAAATCTTGCCCACCTCCCACCTATGCATTCAAGTAGGATCATGCCCTGGTTCTAGACTTAATTTTGTAGGAGCCTCTGGCATATCTGTCCTAAGAGAAGCTAAAGTTTATGAGGAGAGGACAAATTAGTCTGGACAATATGTAATTTCCTCAAGCCCCTTTCCCCTATATCTTTACCTTAGACCACAATCCTCAATTCTTCAAACTCTTTCATAAGTAATCTTCAACTTCTCAAAATAATAAATGTATTACAATGTCATAGTCAATCAGCATCTTTTAGAAAACAGTTGCCATGTGGATCTTTTCCTTAAAGGAGGTCACTATGGACTTTCAGGGTCATATGACTGACTGAAGACTATGACTTTAGATTCTAGCAAGCTGTTGTTCTCAGGAAAATCTCATTTTCCTTTCCAAGTCTGCCTTCCTACATGTAGACCCTTATTTCCCATGAATAGGAATAGCCAAAGTACCGCCAATTCCTTCTGGAATTTCTGGTCCACATCCTTGAAAGAATCCTTGATGAAGACTTCAATAGCTTCCTTCTCACAGATGGCATGTATGTTCAACAACTCCCGAAGGGTTTCTGTAGGGAACTGGACCCTTTTGTTCATCATCTCTTCATAATATGTAAGGGCCCTTTGAACTGCAGCTGTGTTCTCTATTTGAGCCAGTGCCAGGACTGCATTCTCCATACAGGGCATATCTCCACTGGTGATGGCCTGGACGTAGGTCAGGACAAGATTCTCTAGACCTACAGAGAAAAGAAAAACGGAAGAGGTCAGAACCTATCATGATAAATAGTGGGTATGTACACTTCACTTTTCATTATATCTTAATTATTGCACCATTGGGAAAGCCTTGGACATAGAATCTTGAAGGTTTTCAAATTAGTCCTTTCTAATTCTTAACACCATGATTAGGTGAAACTTTCAGGAAATTTTTTGATATGGGAGTAAGAAGTGTCCAAAATGGCACTAATGAGAAGCAATGGATAGATTAGATAAAGGTACAGCCTCATTCCTAAATAGGTTAGCTCTGGCCATTGTCTTGATAACTCCATTTGTCTTCCCTCTCTTGGGAATGGTCAGAACTTATCATGCTAAATAATAGGTATAAACATTACATTGTCTTAATTATTGCACCATTGGTGAAGAATTGGGTATGGGGCATGCTTTTCAAGTCAGTCTTTTCTAGCTCTATTTTTTTTTTATACTTTAGGGAATTTATTTAGCCTTTTAGAGCTTTTCTGACAGAGGAGCAAGGAGTGTCCATAATGGTAAGAGTGGATGAGAGACTATGGACAGGAATCCGAAGAGGTCTTTTGTTATCTAGTCCAACAGATTATGTCTTTATCAGGGGCTGTCCTAGGAGGGTTCTCTCTTCTACTTTCCTCTCCTGTCCTTTTACAAACAGCAGAAGAAAAGTACTGGAAAGGTGAATAGGAATGAGAAAGGACTTACGGGGCCCATTGACTGTGATGCCTCCCTGGAGAGTTTTCACATTGGAATGCTGGAAGATATAGGAGCAGAAGCTTTCAACTTGTTCCACAAATTCAGGTTCCAGTTCACTGTCATGAAGTTTTTCAAGCTGAGACAGCTTCTTTCGGTGGGCGGGTCGGTCAAAGATAAAGCATTTCTTCTTGGGGAAGAACTGGCGGATGCATAGACGAGGTAGGTTGTACATTTTAACTTCCTCAGGTTTGCCTGAGGAACAAGAGGGAGGAGTCTTGTAACAAAGAACAGAGTCTGGGCTTTGACAAGCTCTCTAAAATGATGCCCCCTTTCAGGGACCTCTCTTTGGGCTGAAATAAGCTTATTCGTGCTAGGTCTTTGCATGTTGACTCCCCCATTAGAATGTGAGCTCCTTAAAGGTAGGGACTGTCTCCCTGCCCCCCCCCCTTCCTTGTATATCCAATGCTTAGCACTGTGCTTGGCACAACAAAGATGCTCAATAAAAGCTTGTTGATGGTAGTGATGATGACTATGATGATGATGAAAAAGACAAAGGACTTGTTCCTAAGATAGAAGAGAGGTTCAGTTTTTTGCTAAAGGCAATAGTCTAGACTTCAGCCAAAATGGAATAACTTTCCTTGTCTCCAAATAGGAAGGGGACCATGACTAGAGAAATCTATATACAGAACATAAAATAAATCCTCGAGGTTTCTCCCTCCCCCCTGCCCCCTTCCTGCTCTCCTTCCTCCCCACATTGTTGCCAAGCTCTCAAACCCTGGAACCTTTCTTAGGCATCAGTGAGATCTCCAGGTACTCATCAGGGGTGATGGGTTTCCCATTAATTTCCAGCTCCAAGGTGAAATCACGTACAGTCCACACAAACTCTGGAAAGAAGCTCACAAATTCTGCGGAATTTTCTACATCATCAGTGTTGGGGGTAGATTTGCTCTTTATGCGATCTGTCAGCTCAGTCACATAACTGAGGAATTAATTAAGGAAATATGGCATAGAAAAGCTCCAGCCCTCGTTCCACAATTGCTGCAATTCTCTGAAATCTTTTACTTCCCCTTGGCCCTGAACCAACTGATTACTTTTTCATCATGAAGCATGAGTAATTTCTCTAGGACTTGTCATATCTGTGTCTATGTGTGTGTATATACATATACGTTTATACACACACACACATTCTTATAACTGTTATTAGGACATGAGGAATAGAACATGGACTTCAGAGAGATATCTGGGGAAATTGGAGGCCCTCCTCTCCTCACTTCCCCACCTGTCCTCTTCCCCCAAATCAGAGAAAGGATACTGCAGCTGGTCCATCGCCTGTTGGTTGATGGTGCCCATGCTGTTGTAGACAAAGGTGCTGCTCAGTAGCACAGCCAGGGCAAAGATCCAAGTGTCATTCTTGTTGTCACCCTAGAAATTGGGACACATTTCCTGGCCTTATTACATGATACCTTTCCACTTCCATCACATCTCCTAAATTAGCATATCTCTATATTAGGTGAAAATCCAGCTCCCTTGGGTTTTTGCTTGCCTAAGAGATATAATAGTCCTAATGTGCTCTCTTTCACAGTCACGAACAGTGTCCTCCCTTCTTACCTTCTCCACGTCACCCAGGCCCTCAGTGTCCAGGAGAACAAGGGTGTGATTTGGTTTCTTGGGATGAGGAACACACCACATCCAGATGCCTTTAGTGTGAGACTGCACAGTGGAGCCAAGGGAGAAACCTGCACAAGAGTTTGGAGAGATGAGCATGGAATAATCTGGGGCCTCTCATATCTGATGAATGTCTTGGGGATTGTTTTTGTGTAATGTTAATCATTCACTGCAAGAAAATTGGCTATTTTCACAAAATGAAGAAGAGAGGAGATTGTATATAAAAGAATGTGTATGTTAGCTCTAATTTTTAAATTACCACCAGAGAGATCCAAAATAGACTAGTTGCCTGATCACAGCAAGTAAGAACATTTTCTTTTATTTCTGAGACCAGTAGAGATACCTAGGAATTTTTCCCTTTTTGATTTCCAATTCATTCATTGATTCATTATTCATTCATTCATCCATCCATCCATCTCTTCATTCATTCATCTACCTATCCATCTTTTTATTCATTCATTGTTCATTCATTCATCTATCCATTCATCTCTTCAATCCTCATTCTTTCATCTACCCATCCATCTCTTCATTCATTCATTCTTCATTCATTCATCTATCCTTCTATCTCTTCATTATTCATTCATTCATCTATCTATCCATCTCTTCATTAATTTATTCATTGATTCTTCATTCATCTATGCATCTATCTCTTCATTCATTTATTCGTTCATTCATTCTTCATTCACCCATCTACCCATCCATTTCTTCATTCACTTATTTATTTACTGAACAGATAGTTTGTGCAAGGCACTCTTCTAGAAGCTATGAGTGATACAGTGATAAGCAGGGCATGGTCTCTTCTCTCAAGAGCTTCTGTCTTCTTAGGAGATATGATACACGTACAGAAAACTATGTTAAAAATCAAATATGCCTTAAAAATCCACAAATATGCTTTAGGCAAGCACAAAATATGATAGGAATTCAGGGGAGGCAAAATTTCATTTCCTGGTTTAAGGGCAGGGGCCCCCAAACTGGGCTGTGAAGATTAAGTAGGATTTTGACCTGTGGAAATATGGCCTGGAGGAAAAGGGAATGGGTGTCAGTGAAGACATAGAAACAGATAATGGTTCAACCAGTTTGGGAACTAGTCCTCTGTCCCATTGGCCTGAACTCTAGCATATGTGAAGGGGAATACTGTAAACTATGTCTGGAAAGGTAGATGGGAACCAATGAGTGACAGGATCCTAGACTCAGAGCTAGAAGGAACTATTGAGATCATCTAATTTCACTCTTTCATTTTGCAGAAGAAGTCAGAAAGACAAAGTGATGAGCCCAATTACTGAATTAGTAAATATGAAAATTGGGTCCTGAGCCCAGATCATTTGAGTGCCTTTGCTCTTCCCTCAACACCACACAGCCTTGTTCATAAAGATTATTAGAATGCTTATGTAAATCACCATAACAGTTATCCTGTTCCCAAGGGGCATCTTGAATCTTTTTGTAAGGGGAAACTACATTAGTGTGGCAAAGATCAGAGGGTAGGAGGCCTCCATTCAGGAAAACCTGGCTTCAGATCCCGCCTCTAATACTTCATATCTATGTGACTATTGGCAAGGGCCTTATGCCTCAGTTTCTTCATCTGTAAAATGTTAATAATTAGACCAGTAGTACCTACCTCATAGGCTTGTTGTGAGGCTCCAGTATGTAAAATGCTTTGTAAATTTTTAAAGCGGTATATATATGTATATGTATATATAAATAAATATTAATACACAGCTATTACATATTTGTGCACAAGACATGTACATGTATCCTATCATAGATTGTATTTTATATGAATATTATATACATGTACATATTATATTACACACATGCACATCAGTGAACAATTCCATAATTTATCACATTAGATACACAGTATATATGAAATATTTACATTATATACACAGCATATATAACTTATCATACATGTGTATATTATTGTATATACTTATTACACACATAATATACATACACAAAATACATGCATGTCTATACGTCAGATACTATTAAGGCAAATTGGAGGAAACCTCTCTTTTTTCTTCCAGATTTCCCTAAGGGGTCTAAAGAAGAGGTCAGAATGAGACCTGGCCTTTCCAGGTCCATCCCTCCTTCTTAAAGAGTGGTCGCCAAAATGAATAACATACAGTTATATGTTAAAGTACTAACCATGCATTACCGTTACTTTGCTGATTGCACGTACCTGACTTTTTCCCTGCCAGCTTATTCATCAGATAGGACTTGCCAGTGCGATACAGGCCCACAATAGCCACCACCACTACAGGCTTAGTTATTGAAGAAAGAATCTCCAGCGATTTCTGGTTCACCATCAGTTCTCCTTTCTTATTCTCAATGAGACACACTGGGGCTGGCATCTGGACATCAGCAGCCATGTTGAAAGTATTTTGTTATCTGCAAATGGAAAGTCTGATCAAATGAGCATGAGAGGCCCACTTGTTATTTGTAAATATGGAGCCAAGGGGTGGCACCCACAGGACTGTTCTCCTGCTATCATCTGTGACTCCCCATATCTGTGATAGGAGCCTCTTCTTTCCTTTAAGAACCAGAGACTTTTCGATCTAGTCAATCCAAACATTTGTGAGTCATTTAGTTTCTGTCTCTTCTCATCCAATGTACAAGAGAAAGCAGTGATGTCTTCTCTCTGTCTCAATTTATGTGTATGTGAATTGTAGGATTGGACAGTTTTAACCAGAAGGAGCCTTACAACAAATGTACTCCAATCCACTTTCACAGTACCTATGAGGAAAATGAGTCCCAGTGAATTTCAATGATTTATTTAAGGTTTTGAAGGTTGTTAATAGTGTGGAAGCATAACTATGAAGGATTCCTATTTCTTTTAAAATGTTAAGAAATAATATTAGGATTAGTCTCCCTTGGATAGAAAACCTAATCTATATTTGATCAGATTCTAAGAAACCAAGTCCTGCACTGAAATCTTTCTGCTTCCTTCTTAGAAAAGGCCTGAGCTGTTTCTCAGAGTGAGGATTTTGACTGACTCAAGGAGAAACCCAGGGTCCCTGAAATCGATAAGGACCATAACCAAACTAAGAGCAGCAATGTACTTTGACTAATCTCGTGAAGAGCAGCACCTCTTTTGTTCACCTTTAACCAGAATGATCTATTTTAGGGAAATGGTTCTTCACTGTGTGGAGCTTGTTACTATAATTCTGTTTAAGACTATGGATTCACTCTCAGAGTAATGCTTTCAAATGCATAAAACAAAATACATAGAATTACAAAGAAAACAAAATATATTGCAATAGAATGCTGAAAATATTAAAACAAAGAAGCTTCTGGACCCCAGGTTAAGAACTTTGGTCCTAGCAGAATGCTGAGAGTGTTGTTATCTCTTGCCACCATCCTCTAATAGTTAACAAGAATAACTGGGAATAAACAGCACCCTCCCAGGGAGTCAGTGGGAAATGAAGATTTACTTGCCATGTTGATTTTGCCTTCTTTCCTTTCTTCATTTTTTCATTCAACAAGTGGGTGGCTGTGTTGGTAACCAAAAATGGGCTCCTTAGCACTTAGTCAACAAGTGCCCTTGACTAGTTTGGCTTTTTCCCCTGAACTGAATGCTGTTTGTATGTTGGACTGGAGTAAGCTTGTCGGCCCCTTCACCTTGCTTCCCTTGCTTAAGCTGATGGAAAGAACCTGTGCTTTCCCAGTCAACACCTTCACCTTGCTTAAGCTGATCGAAAGAACCTGTGCCTTCCTGGTCAACCCCTTCACCTTGCTTAAGCAGATTGAAAGAACCTGTGCTTTCCCCGGCATACCTTACCCCTCCCCCCCCCCCCCCCCCCTGGCAGAAGCCGGATGGTTAAAAACAGTTTCCGCTGGAGCCAGAGGCTGTTATAGCTACAGCCACAGCCGAAGCTGAAGCAGGAGCTACCAGTAGCAGAGCTGACCTACGGGAGGAAGCTGAACAAGGACTTGAGGCCAGTGGGTAATCTTTTTACCATAGAGGGGGAAGCATGATTTTGTTTTACACCATCATGCTTCTCTGTAGCCTCCTGGTTACTCTTGTGAGGCGTACTTATTGGGCCTGGAAGCTTTTGATCAATATGTCAAAATGGGGATGCTGGTTCATGGGTTGGTTACTGTGGAGCCTAAATACATGCTTTGATTCTTCTGCCTCCTACTTTGAGAGTTTCTTATATCCAGCGGTTCTGAACCTTTCAGACATATATATGATCCTCTTTGAGATTATAAACTCTGCCCTCCTAATACAGTGGCTGTTACACATGCAATACTGACTGAATTGAAGTCATTCATGAAATCTAGTCCTCTGTCTCTCAAATCCTAAACCTGCCCTGCTATCTATCAGGTACTCCTAACTTGAGGTCTGTGAATTTTTTAAAATAGTTTGATAATGTATTTCAACATAATTGGTATCTTTGAAGATCTTATGTGTTTTAATTTATGCATTAAAAGCATCATTTTAGAATGGGAACCAAAGTCTTTGTTCGACTGCCTAATAGGTCTATGGTACAAAATAGGTTGAGAATCTCTGACTTCTTGACTCAGTCTTTCTTTCCTCATTTAAGATGTCTCAGCCTCTCTTTTCTTGTTCTGCCTTTGATTTAACTCTTGTCTCTATCCTTTTGGTTCCTGTCTAATGCCACTCTATTTTTCTGATCTGAATTCTGCTGACATTCAAGGTATCCTTGACTCTGGCTAGAGCTATGAGGTGACATCTCCTTACTGACTGCACTCAAGTTGATAGATGACCACTTATGAAGTATGTGATTGAAAAGGTTGTGGTTCCCGTTTGGACTGTATTGGATGGTTCTTAAGGTGTCTTCCAGTTCTGAGATCCTGTGAAGTGTTTTTGGGGGCTTGGTTTTTTGCCGTTTCCTATATTACACAATGATTTGCTACCAACTGAGATTTGAACTTACTTATGTTTGTATGCACACACATACATAAAATATACATACAGATATGCATATATTTTACATAATCATGTTTATATGTAAATTTAGATTTGAACATGAAATATATGTATACATATATACACTTGTACATATAGTCAAGTTTTATTTTATATATGTACACATATGTGTGTATGTATGTTTGCATACCTACATACATACACAGGATGTCCCAAAAAGATTAGCATACTTTCAAGTTATTAAAATGTAAAACTGCACTAAGACTTTTGGGATACTTGTGGATTATTAAAGGGATAGAAATGTAAAGCAGTGTGTTACAGTAGAAAGAAGGCTGGATGTGTGATCATAGACAAGTCATTTGACTTCTCTGTGCTTCAGATTTTCCCTTTGTTAAATGAAGAGGTTGGAACTATTAAGGATGGCCTCTAGGATCTTATAAATTGGAGCTGGGAAGTTATAAAAGTGCCTGATTGCTCCTGTGCCTTTCACATACGGTTACTTCCAAAGCCTTTCCTTGGTCTAGTTGTCATTAGGAAAGAAGAAAAAGGCATTCTCCTTCATATGCCAGAGGCTGTTACGTGACCTCCTGAGCACCTTTCAGGTTTGTCCAGTCTTTGCCAAATGTCATTACTGGGGCCCATAATTGACTGTTGTCTGTTTTTCTTAACCAAACCCCAAATGTTTGATCCTTTCTACCTATCCCCTTTCTATCTGAACCCAACTTCATAAGACCCCTGCTACCCTTTCCTATATGTAGATACTGTCATGTATTGAATGGAATGAAGAACCAAAAAGAAGGTAGAGAGAATAGAGAAGTGGTCCAAAGAGGGGAAGGAAGTAAAATGCTGGTTAAAAAAGGTAACATAAAGTCAGTGGCAAACTGATCGGGGATCTGGGAATCTGGCCCTAGATGAAGTCTCTTAAGGAAACTTTAGTTTCTTTGAATACGGATTTTTTTTAAGAAAAGCTCCGTTTAGAATGGAAGAAGTGTTCCGCCAAAGAAGAGGTAAGGGGAGTAACTGAATGTTGCCTAGATTTCTGTAAGACACCCTTTAGGATGTGCCCTTAAAGATGGCAAAGCCAGCAGAACTCATCATTTGTCTCAAAATGGGAGACAGTGCTGTAGTGAATATAACTCTAGACCCGGAGGCAGAAAGACTTAGGTTGGAATCCTACCTCAAACAGTTATGGACTCTGTGACCTTGGGCAAGTCCCTTCCCTTCTGGCCTCAGTGATCTCATGTGTAGAATGGGGGGAAGTGGTTTTAGACTCAATAACATCTTCTTCCCAGTTCCAAATTGATGATCCTATAACAATATAGCCCATTTCTGTGTGCATGGCACATGTCTGTGTAGTTACTAACTTACCCAGTAAAGAGCTCTACTTTGCTTTCATTTTCAGTGTGCCTTTCCTTCCCTTCTACACAAGTTTTTTGTTAGTAGACTTCTGAAAACCTGGGAAAGCCAAGGCCTCAGCAGCTCAAAGTAGGTGGCATGAAAGATTTTATTTATCTTTGGAAGGGGCTGCATGGCTGGGGCTATGAACATGTTGTATTTGCTGAGAATAAAAAAAGAGGAATAATTGAGATAAGTTGCCATTGGATCATGGCCTCATAGATTTAGAGCTGGAAGGAACTTGGACTTGTCCAACCCTTTCATTTAATAGATAATTAAATTGAGACCCAGACAGGGGAAGTGATTCCTCTACATCACATAGGTGGTGAATGACAGAGGCATGGTTTACATTCAGGGCCTCTGACTCCAAAGCTGCTTGTCATGGTCAGGAAATAGGCCCAGGTATGTATTTGTTTGTTTGGTGGGGGAGAGGTGAAAGGGAAGGCAGGAACTAGACCTGTAATTTCATTGGCCTGGGAACTCTTAACAGAGAATCCCCCTCCCTTGGTGCAGACAGGCACCCTGATCCATAACTTGGAGTCTTAAAGAGCTGTCTGGAACACAGGGTTTGAGCGATCTGCTAGTATGTGTCAGAGTTAGGACCTGAGCCCAGGTCTCCCTGGCTCTGAGACAGCTCCATCTCCTTTCTGTGTGCTGCCATGACCCAAGCTCAGTTTGGAGCTCTCATGGCTAAGCTGTCAGTTTGTTTTCAGTTGTACATTTCTCTGAATACATGCTTTAAGTTGCCTCTTCCACAGAAATCCTCATTTGGAGTGGCCTGCAGCCTGCCCACACACTTCATGTGGTTCCTTATTACTCTGTGGATCATACTTAACTCCCATTCTTCCAAAACCATACTGTTTCATGATTTGAGGTCAGTTACAAATCATCAGGAAAATATTGGCATTAAAAAGGTTATTCTGATTCAGCGATGGTGGGGCCAAGATGGCAGCTTGAAAACAGGAACTCACCTAAACTCTCCCTCTAAACACCTGTTAAAAATGACTCTAAACAAATTCTAGAGCTATAGAACCACCAAATAACAGAGACAAACAAGTCTCCAGCCCAAGGCAGCCTGGATGGTCACTGAGAAGGGTCTATCTCACCATGCTGGGAGCAGAGGGCAATCCAAGTGGGCCTAGCCAGGACAGACGAGGCCAAAGTAGACTGGGTGGAGCAAGCCTGAGGGCCATGAATCATTGAGCTGTGGCCATTAACAGACTTCTCAACCCACAAACGACAAAGACAACAGAGCAAGTCAGTTGGAAAACTGCTGCATCTGGGCGAGAGAAGTGCATCGTCCAGGTGCAGCCCTGTGGTGGCCGAGGTACCTGCAGTAGTGGAGGGGGCAGTGGTAGCAGCAGCAGCAGAGGCAATGGCTACTTCTGGAGCCCCAGACCCACCTGTTGTGGGGAATCAAGAAGTTGATCAGAGTGGGAGTGCAGGGATCACTTAGCTGGTGCTGAGGCAAGGATCTCTTGCTTTGCCCTGCTTGGATCTGGATCTCAGTCCTGGTTGGTGGTTCTTGGAGGAGGAGGAGCACTGGTGTGGTAGAGCTTTGTGGTGGCTGTGGAGAGGGAGTCCTCCTGGTAGTTACATGGCAGAAAGGAGTTCCTGCACTCACATACCAGAGCCTAGGGCAGGAGAGGAGCATCACACCACCTCAGAACAGAAATAGCTCTGAAAACAGCAGCGCAAACTCCCTGAAGCTTGAGACAGAGCACTCTCTACTCTGAAAGCAGTTATACCTTGACAAAGAGCTCCAAAATCAAGTAATTGGCTGGGGAAAAAGAGCAAGCAGCATAAAAATTCTCAAACTGTCAAATCTTTCTTTGGTGACAAGACCAAAACATATGGCCAGAACAAGTCAACAAAGTCAAATATCCTACATCAAGAGCCTCCAAGAAAAACATGAACTAGTCTCAGGCCATGGAGGAGCTCAAAAAGGATTTGGAAAATCAAGTTAGAGAAGTAGAGGAAAATTGGGAAGAGAAATGAGAGTAATGCAAGAAAATCACGAAAAACAAGACAATGACTTGCTAAAGGAGACCCCAAAAATATTGAAGAAAATAACACCTTAAAAAATATGCTAACTCAAATGGCAAAAGAGCTCCAAAAAGCCAATGAGGAAAAGAATGTCTTAAAAGGCAGAATTAGCCAAATGGAAAAGGAGGTCCAAAAGACCACTGAAGACAATACTGCCTTAAAAATTAGATTGGAGCAAGTTGAAGCTAGCGACTTTATGAGAAATCAAGAAATCATAAAACAAAACCAAAAGAATGAAAAAATGGAAGACAATGTGAAATAACTCATTGGAAACACCATTGACCTGGAGAACAGATCCAGGAGAGATAAATTTAAAATTATTGGACTACCTGAAAGCCATGATCAAAAAATGAGCCTAGACATCATCTTTCAAGAAATTATCAAGGAAAACTGCCCTGAAATTCTAAAACCAGAGGGTAAAATAGAAATTGAAAGAATCCAATGATCACCTCTTGAAAAAGATCCCAAAAAGAAAATTCCTAGGAATATTGTACCCAAATTCCAGAGTGTGCAGGTCAAGGAGAAAATATTGCAAGTAGCCAGAAAGAAACATTTTGAGTATTGTGGAAACACCATCAGGATGACACAAGATCTAGCAGCTTCTATTAAGGGATCAAAGGGCTTGGAATACGATATTCGGAGGTCAAAAGAGCTAGGATTGAAACAAAGAATCACCTACCCACATGACTGAATGTAATACTCCAGAGCAAAATTTGGACTTTCAGTGAAAATAGAGGACTTTCAAGCATTCTGGATGAAAAGACCAGAGGTGAATAGAAAATTTGACTGTAAAATGCAAGAATCAAGAGAAGCATGAAAAGGTAAAAAGGAAAGAGAAATCGTAAGGGACTTATTAAAGTTGAACTGTTTTGTTTACATTCCTACATGGAAAGATGATATTTGTAACTCATGAGACCTTTCTCAGTATTAGGGTAGTTGAAGATAATGTACATACATACATGCGTGTGTGTGTGTATGTGTGTGTATATATATATATATATATAATGTGTATATATATATAATGTGTATATATATGTATGTGTGTGTATATATATGTATGTATGTGTGTGTGTATATATATATATGTATATGTATATAGACAGAGGGCACAGGGTGAGTTGAATATGAAGGGATGATATCTTAAAAAAATAAAATTAAGGGTTGAGAGAGGAATATATTGGGAGGAGAAAGGGAGAGATAGAATGGGATAAATTATCTTACATAAAAGTGGCAAGAAAAAGCAGTTCTGTTGGAAGGGAAGAAGGGGCACATGAAAGGGAATGAATGAATCTTGCTCTCATTGGATTTGACTTAAGAAGGGAATAACATACACACTCAATTGGGTATCTTACCCCACAGGAAAGTAAGGGGAAGGGGATAAGAGAGGAGGGATCATAGAAGGGAGGGCAGATTGGGGGAAGAGGAAATCAAAAGCAAACATTTTTGAAAAGGGACAGGGTCAAGGGAGAAAATTGAACAAAGGGGACAGGATAGGATGGAGGCAAATATAATTAGTCTTTCACAACATGAATATTATGGAAGTGTTTTGCATAACGATACATGGATGGCCTATATTGAATTGCTTGACTTCTGAAGCAGGGTGGGTGGGGAGGGAAGAAGGGAAAGAATTTGGAACTTGAAGTTCTAAAACCAAAAGTTTAAAAAAAAAGTTGTTTTTACATGCAACTGGGAAATAAGATATACAGGCAATGGGGTATAGAAATTTATCTTGCCCTACAAGAAAGTAAGGGGAAGGAGTAGGGTGACAGAAGGGTGGGCAGACTGAGGAAAGGGGCAATCAGAATATATGTCATCTTAGGGGAGTGAGGTTAGAAATTGGGAGAAAATTTATAACTCAAAATCTTGTGGAAATCAATGTTGAAAAGTAAAAATATTAAGTAAAAAAATTATTTAGAGCAAAAAAAAAGATTATTTGCTCTTCCCCTAAAGCAATACAGACCATTGTCCTTTTACTGTTCATTTCCCAGTCCACCTCACTGTCTGTTGACAGCATCTATCCAAGCCACACTTGGCAAGTGATGACTGGTTGTCTTTCATCTGCTTGCTTTTTTCCTGGGTGGCTATTTAGGTCAAACACTTTGGTTACTTCAATCTCCTTTGGGTGGCCCTACAGTGTTGTGTGGGGTTGAGGCCTCATCCTCTTCAGGGGATCCCTCTTCCATTTAGAATAGGGATGCACTTTTATGTGTTCTGGTCTCCTGGTAGCATCTGGTGAAGTCTATGGACCTTTCCTTAGGTAATTCTTTTAAAAGCATAAAATTAACTACACACGTTACAAAAGAAGCCAATTATATGAGATACAGTGATCAAAATATTTTCCCAGCAGATTCACAGGGTCCTCTGAGCTCTCTTATGGACCCCAGGTTAAGAAGCCCTGATTCAGCTTCTGTGCTGGGCACCCTCCAGGACACCTTCAGTGAGCATAGATCTGTTTGTATACCTCAACATTAATAATTAGAAGGTTGCATTTATAGAGCGCCTACTTTGTGCCAGGCTCTGTGCAAGAGCTTTCTAAATCTCATTTGGTCTTTGCAGCAACCCTGAGAAGGAGGTGCTATTATTATCTTTATTTTATGGGGGAGGAAACTGAGGCAGGCAGAGGTTCAGTGACTTGTCCAGGATGACACAGCTAGTCCATATCTGGAGCTACATTCAAACTCAGGTCTCCCTGACTCTAGGTCCAGGGCCCCTTGAGCTGTGGCACTCCCTAGAATCTCCATTCTCTCCCTCACTGTTCCTGTTGGTTAATTGCTGACTGGGAGGGAGGACCTGGACTCTGACATCTGAGTTGCCCTCCAGTGCCCTCTCGTGGCAAATAGGAGACAGCACTGAGGAGGGAAAGAAAACCCTCTGTCTTGTTCTGGGTTTGAGCTCTGCCCCTTACTTCCCGCTGTGACTTTGGGCAAAGCTCCTAAACTCCTTAGTTCTCAGTTTCCCTTTTTGTAAAACCAGGATGATGCCTAATTTCTTTATTTGTCAGAGTGATTTTTTTTTTGGCTCAAATTAGAGAATATTTTGGAGCACAATAGTTAGCATTTCTATAGGGCTTTAAGGCATGCAAAGAGCTTTATTAAATTATCTCATTTGATCATCATAATGATGCTACTACCATCATCCTCATTTTACAGATGAGGAAATGGAGGATGAGAAGGCAAGTAACTTACCCAGGATCCCATAGCTAGTAAGGGGTTCTTCAGCAGGGCTCAAACTCAAGGCTTCTGACTCCAAGTGCAGTACTCTGGACTGTGACCCTGCTGCCTCAAGAACATGAGCCACCCAAATTTTAAAGTTAGAGCCACCTGGTCAGTGTTCGTGGTCTAATTGTCTCATCCTCCTCCTTTCCTGTTCTGAATAACAGCTGATGGTGCAATGGAGAGAGTGCTGGGCCCAGAACTCAGGAAGACCTGAGTTCAAATGCAGCCTCAGACACTTATTATCCTGGGCATGTCATTTCACCTCTGTTTGCCTTAGTTTCCCTATCTGTAAAAATGGGGACAATAATAGTGCCTACCTCCCAGGGTTGTTGTGAGGAAGAAAGAAGATATTCTAAAAGTGTTTTTACAAACCTCAAAATACTATAGGAATGCTAGCTATTTTACAGACACCCTAGTTCTTATTCCCCAAACAAAGCACATGATGGTTCAGTTTTAAATTCTCTGAGTACAACAATTTAAAGCAGTTTCCTTATGGACAGCCTTGGGAGAGTGGCATTGGGTTTTGGCCACATGTTGTCACAACACCTTGTCCAGCCCCTCCCCACCAGCTAAGGTCTTTTCACTCTTCAAAGATCTTTTTGTATTTGCACAGCTAAGCACAGTGCCTGGCACACAGTAGGTGCTTAATAAATATTAATGATTTTTTGATTGAGAGAACAGGAGTTCTTAACGGTTTTTGTCTTGGACTCCTTGGACTGTCTATAGATCCCTTCACATAAGAATGTTTTCTGACGCACAAAACAAAATGGGATTTGAAAGGAGACCAATTCTATTGAAATAAAAATGTAACTTTTCCCATCCAAGGTCACAGACTCCCTAAAAGCTCTCCATGAACCCTTTGGGTGTCTGTAGACCCCAGATTAAGAATCTTTCCGGGTGAGAACCATAAAGTCCAAAGCTGTAGTAAGGATTTGATTAGGTGAGAGCAAGAAAATAAGGTGGAAGGGAGGAAACATCCCTTCAATCCCTAAGGTTGTAAAAAAAAAAAAAAAAAAAAAAAGGGGAGGGGAGAGGAGGCCAGATCATAAACAGTTCCTGAAACAGAGAGAAGAGGTAGTGCACCGCCTGCAGCAGGCATTTGATACTGTCCTCTGACTCCTTCAGGATTTAAACTTGGCTGATCCTACATTAGGCAGTTCAGTCTTATCTTGGTGCTGGTCATTTTCCAGGAAACTCTGCCTTACCCCTTAATCAGCTAGCGCTTACTGTGTGGAATCAATGGGATGAGAGTTAGGGATACAGAGAGCAGTGAAAGCAGCCCCAGCGCTTGTGCATCTTGAGGTTTAGCCGAGATTTAGTGAGAAGATAAAACACAGACAGAGACTTTGGAGAGAAGGCAATGGAGACTAAGGGGACCAGCAAAGGCGACCTGCAGCAGTGGCGCTGGAGCCTCGCCGGGCGGGCAAGTGTGGAGCCTTCTGTCCGCGGGACATGAGAGAGGACACTCCAGCTCCTGAGCCAAGCAGCGCAAAGGTGCGGAATGGAGCGGCCCATGAAGGTGAGCAGGGTGCCCCGATTCGCCTTCCTGCTCCACAGCTCTCAAACAGGGAATACAGGTGCGCTCTAGTAGAATAGAAGAAAGCCACCATGGGAGAGGAAAGACAGGACAGATCCTTACCCGGTCTCGCTTACTCTGAGGGCAGTGACTTCTGTTTCCTCTGTTCTCGCTTTACTCCCCTACTTCTTGACTCTTGGTTTTTATTCTGATGTCTCTGCTTCTGAGTCCCGGGGTTTTCCGGGCTTTCGCAATACAGGGAAAGATTTAAAAAACGGTCAAAAAAGGAAGCAAATAAGAAGTGAAAGAGAAAGAAAATAGCTTTCCCTTCGAGTCACTCAGCTGTAAAAGGAGGTGGGGGTAGGAGTGGGGGTACTGCTGGGAGGGGGTTGCTGAAGGCAGGCTATTTGAGGCCAGGGTTTCTCTGGCTCGTAAAACTTCAGGAGTGATAGGGAACATCGGCTGATCTAAAATAAATTCACCAATAGCTTTGAGGGGGTGTGCTTTTCAAGATTTCTGGTTTTTGGACTTAAGTTCCAACAAAAGACAACACAATTGAAGGATGTTGTCCACTTGTACCATCTGGATCGGATCCCTTGCTCTCTTACTCATTTCTGGAACCAAAAAACACCACGGCACCATCAAAGTACCCCAGTGTCTACTGAGTTGCCATATCTAAAAATTTTGAGTTTTAAGGGATTTTTTTGACTTCGTTGTTTCCTGGCACTTTGAATCGGTGTAAATCAAGAGGCCTAATAATATTAGGGTTGGAGCTGAGGAGAGGAGGAAGGTCATGCCTCCTAGAGGAAAGTCTGGTCTGAGTGATAATTTGAGGGAGAAGAGGTAGTGGCTGAAAAGGGTGGTGCCTGGCCTAGTCGAGGATGAGGAGGAAGAGGATGGAGGGCTTAAGATGTGCCCAGAGAGGAGAGAGAATTGGATTGAGAGGGTAGGAAGACTCAATCTAAATCAGGAAGGGGCATGGTTTGATGGTGGGAAGGGGACTGAGCCTTGATGGTGTGGGCCAAGGAAAGGGCAAACTAGGAAACTAACAAAGCAGAAGGGACTACTGGGGAATGTCTTTTAGAGAAGACAGGGCATACAAGATGGCTCAAAAGGAAGAGAGGTGGAAGGCTTGAGCAATAGTAGAGAGTATTCCCTGAGAAAAAGGCAGAGCTAAAGGGGGCTGGAAAATCACAGCTTGATCAAAATTTAAAGGGATCTTAGAAGGCATCTGAGGCAGCTAGGTGGCCCAGGAGACAGAGAGACAGAGAAACTCAGAATGCTTCTGCCTCCAGAGCGCTGAAGGTCACCATCACATGGAGGGTGATGGAGAGGTATGTGGTGGGTTTGAGAGGCTGCAGCTTATAACCAGTGAGGAACCCTAAAGAACAACAGCTATAAAGGATGTGATTGAAAGAATTGTGTGGCAGGAAGAGAAAACTGGATGCTCACAGAGGGATATGATAAAGCTTTTATTAAGTACTTACTGTGTGCCAGGGACTCTGCTAATCACTGAGAATATAAATGCAAACAAAAACCAAGATAGTCCCTAACTTCAAGGAGCTTATATTCTTTTTACTTCATCATAGTTTCCCCCAGTATCTCTCCTTTTTCCCCTCCCAGATGAACCACTCATATAACAAATTGTGTGTTTTAATGTCAAAAAAAGAAGAGGAAAAAAATCAGTGTATTGATGAGTACATTGGAAAAGCTGAAAATGTGTAATGAGTACAACCTGTGATCCTCCCACCTCTGAGGCTTACAAGGGGGATACAAGAAATAAAAGGAAGCTGAAATGGGAGCAAGTTCCAGAAAGAGTCATGGGCTTCACCAGGTTTGGAGTAAGCATGGCTGGCATTGGAGCTTCCTCAAAAGGAGTTTTGGGATGTAACTTACTAATCAGAGGAGGGCACTGAAGAAGAGAGTATTATTGCCAGAGGGAAGATAGCCATGAGTATAGTGGTCAAGAAGGAGTCTGAGGATCCATAGATTAACAAGTGGATGACTGTAGTGCTCTGCTGTTACCCTCAGGATTTTGGGAGAAAATATAGAAAGCCTCAAACATAGTGGGCAGACAGCCTATGGGGAACATTTGAGAAAGTATGGATGAGAGTCATCCAAGATGGGCAAACATGGATGAGTTACATTCTGCATCACTGAATAGAACTCCTAAATCTGCATCCTGGGAGGGAAGTCTCCAATCAATGAGATCACAGATATATTTGAGTCTTTGAGTAAACTTGAAGTACTAATATTTCTGTCGATCTTATGTACCTGAGGGCAGGTACTGAGTATAGAATATAACATCTGACCCCTAGCACAGTGAGTGCTCCGTACATAGCTGAAGATTAATAAATTAAAAAGAATTTGAATAGCTACCTCTTTTCCTCCTAATGGCTGGGCTCTGTGGTGACTGTTCAGGTCTAGGGGGCAGGGATATAGCTGTTCAAAAGGAATGTGTTCGAGTGTAAGAAGTGGAGTCAGGAAGAGCCGAATTCAAATCCAGACTCAGATACTTACTAGTTGTGTGACACCAGATAAGTCATGTTCCCTCTTTCTGCCTCAGTTTACTCATCTGTAAAATGGGGATAATAATCACCTAACCCCAGGGTGGTTGTGAGGATAATGAGATAGAATTTCTATAGTGGTTTGAAGAGCTTAAAGTACTATATACATGCTATTTATTATCATCACTGTTATTATTGTTGTCGTTGCTATGGAGAGGATCAAACCAGGATCTTTGAGAGGTTAAAAAGATTGTGTTAGGTGTCATGGAAGAATTTTGTTGTACAAAGGGCTTAGGGAATATAGTGTTTTATGATGGACTTTTTTAAAATGACAGTTCCTGTTAGGGGCCGAGTTAGAGCTGAGCCCTGCCCTCCTCGGACCTCCACGCCCAGGGCCTGCTGAGATAAACTCAGAGGAGGAGGGGTCTCACCTTTGTTGGCTCCCTAGCAATTCCAGGTCTTTGCCTGGACCTGCTTGACCACATGGCACTTCTGGCTCTTTGTCTGGGCTTACCAGAGCACATGGAACTTCCGGTTCTTTGCCTGGACTGCCTGACCGCAGGGAGCTTCGGGTTAGCACGGGAAGAGAAGGGAAGGAGAGTAGGCAGAACCAGGGCCACCCTAATGCCTACTTAACCAAAGATATAAAAATGCTGCTTGCTGAAACAATAAACGGAGTCACTCAACACCTTCCGCTCCCACCCCATTCATTGTCTGCGAGATCAGGCCCTTTGCTAGGCAAAGGCCTGGGTCTTGAGGGGATAACAGACCCCCCAAGTTGGTTGTTGAGGTGGAGGACCTCAACAAGTTCCTACTTTGAGCTGTGGCTTCTAAAATTAATCATTTTGCATCATTCCCTTTAATTAAAAATGACAGAATCATCCCTGAGATTAAGTTTTGAAAGGAAGGCTGCTCACTTTTTACAAAATGAAGGTTTTGCTGATTTTATGGTAACTGGTGGAAGGTGGCATCTGTCTAGATAAATAGGAGGGAGAGTATGGGAAGAAGTGACAAAGTAGAATAACACAAGGTTTCTTTGGATTCCTTTTATTCTAAAGCCCTGTCCCAATGTCCTTGATTGCTTGTCTTCATCCCGGAGTCATAGAATATCTCAAATCAGGAATGTATACTTACATGTCATTTTAATACTTTATGTTCAATAGGCATTGAACATGTTCTTTACATGTTATAGTAAATGTATAATGTTATATATAGCATCTCATTTTAACATCTTATTTTATATACATATACATACATATGTGTGTGTGTATATATATATATATATATATATATATATATATATATATATATATATATATATATATATATGTTTGACACTATATGTAATGGATATAATCAATGGAAACTCCCTTTTCTCCCCATCCCTTTTCCTTCTTATTGATTGTGGCTAGAAAACATTCCATAGGAGCATATGCTGCTGGGAACACTTGGGGCTCAGTGCTATGCTGAAACACTTGATCCTTTGGTGTGTTACAACAATCCCATGGCTTCCGTGTTGGCAGCAGAAGAAGGGGTTGATTAAGAAAAGCCTGGCCACTGAGTCAGGAAGCACTGCCCATTCAGCAGACTTTAGAAGGAGTAACTCTGCCCTTGGGATTCTTTCTTTCTTCCAGCCTCTGCAACTTTAAGCACGGAACGCTTTTTTTTTTAAGATTTCCTATGATAGGGTACAGGGGCGCCTTTGCCCACTTGACAGAAATGGGGGGCTCAGCTTGATGAGCTTCGGCCTGAATCTGGGGCCTCTGGCAACCATTTATTGAATATTACTCTTGAGATGGACTTTCCAGTCTTGGGGACAACCTTGTGAGTTTAGGAAATGGAGAACTTCTGGGTCCCAAAGTTAGTACAAACTCCCAGATGGGGAGGGAAGTATCCACTGGAGATCTTTTAGCCCTTCTTGGAGAAACCAGCCACCAGTAAAGGGAAGAGTTGACCCTCTGGCCAGGCTTACCAGAAGACCTTGAGGGAGGTAGTGTGGAGTCTATGAAGGTGAAACACATCTTCAGTATCCCTGCAAAATGTGTCATATTTTGACGTTTCACATATTAAGCTTCTGGGAAAATGAAATAGTTTTAAGTTATGACTTCATGTTTAAGTCTTTGTCTGTGGGCACTCTTTAGTCTTTGGTGGTTTAAGCATTTCTTTTGTGTGGAAGAAATTGCTGTCCTATACCTGATGTATATTGTTCATTAAGTCCCTTTCTACTACTTTTTTGGGGGACATTTTAGTCATGAGCCAGATCTAAGCTTTAAGCGATCTTCTCGTGGGACAGGGCTATAAATAACCAGAGAGTTTGGGGAAACAAAAAACCTGATACCTCTGTGGTAGTTTGCAGTAGGTCTGTGCACATTAGCTAGGCTTGAGTAAGCCCTGTGGCACAGAGAAAATTTCAACAGGGAAATCTCCAGGCTGTGGCGGATTTGTAGAGAAAATCTCTCGCACAGAGAAATCAGAGGATGCTGCTGACAAATAGCCCTTGTCATTTGAGCAGCTGGAGCAGAAAGGCTTCTTCGTTTCATGAATAACAAACACCATTGTATTGGTGACACAGTCCCTTGTATCTTCCTGATTGTATAAAAAGCATCTAGTGAGGCAACTTTTCACTTGTTAAGACCTAGTGGATTCTCCATTCTGAGTGGACTGAATTTGTCTCCACTTGAAAATCATCTCTGTAAAGAAAAAAGGAGGCAAGGTAAGGTCTTGGTGCTTAATCAAACTACAATCAGAACTGGTGGCATGCATCCTTGCCCTTTGTTTGACAACAGTATTCTTACAAACTAAGTAAATTCATTCATCTACCTAGTCATCTATTTATCTATTCATCTAAATTATCTATTTGCATATGAAATATTTTTATGTCTTTCTTATATCACCATAATTTTCCTCAGTATCCTTCTTCCCCCTCTCAGAGAGCATCCCATCTAACAAAGAATGATTTTTAAAGACAAAAAAAGAAAAAGAGGAAAAAACCAGCATAACTCATCAGTATACCCCAAATGTCTAAAAATAGGCATCATGCTTGTGGATATTTCACTTCTACAAAGAAGTGGGCTAGGAATGTCTTCTCATATTTTTTCTTTGGTTCATTTACATGGTTGTAGACCGTATATATATTGTCTTTGGGGCTTAGCTTATTTCACTCTGCAGTAGTTCATGTGCATTTTTCCTTTCTTCCCAGTATTAATCACTTTTGTAATTTCTTATGACATGATGATGTTCCATTGCATCCGTGTACCCCAATTTGTTTAGCATTTCTCACATTGATGGGCATTTATTTTGTTTCTAGTTGTTTTCTATCACAATAGATGCTGCTATAAACATTTTAGTATCTATGGAGCTTTCTTCTTAGCAGTGGCCTACATTGGATATGACTAGTAGTAGAATACTTGGGTCAAAGGGTATGGATATTTTAGTCACTTTGTATAATTTCAAATTGCTTTCCAGAATGATTGTACTGATTCACCAACAATGTACTAGAGTCCCTATCTTCCTATCATCCCACCAGTACTGACTATTCCTATCTTTTGTCTTTTTTTTTTTTGCCAACTTGTAGGATGTGAGACGAAACATTAGAGTTGTTTTATTTTGCATTTCTTTTGTTATTAATGATCTGGAACTTTTTCTCCTTTGGTAATTAATATTGTGCAATTCTTCTTTGGAGAACTGTATGTTCGTATTCTTTGACAGTGGTGAAATGTTCCAATGACCATGAAAGTAGTTGAAGCAGGTGCTGGAGAGTGCCTAGAGCTTGGTCAACATCAGAGATGCCAAGGTCATCCTCTGCATGCTGGGCCATTTCCAGTTGTCTTGGCTTTTGTCTTGCCTGTGGACTTTGAGAGCTCTGGAAGAGAGAGCAAGGCTCTTGACTTTGTGTAATCCTTTCTCACTTAAATCCAATCCATGCACAAGTCAAGCTATCACCCCAGGATGTCATTGGTTCTCTTAGAAAATAAAGGAAACAACATTGGGGAATAGTTTTTGGTCTTATGTATATCCGTTGATTATGTATCTTAGACACCAAAACCTTATCAGAAAAATTTAATACAAAGATTTCCCGCCTCCCCCCATTTGGCTACTTCCCTTCTGAACCTAGGCGCATTAATTTTGCTTATGCAAAAGTTTTTCAATTTCATGTAACCAAAGTATGTATTTTTATCTTTTGTAATTTCCTCTATCTCTTGTTTGGTTAAGAATATATTTCCTACCTATAGCTGCAAAAGGTATGTTATCTGCTTTTTTCCTAATATTTTTATAGTATGATTTTTAATTTAAGGTGATTTATCTAAAGTATTGTGGAATATGATATAAGGTGTTGATAAAAGGCCGGTTTCTACCTGATTGTTTTCCAGGTATCTAACAAGGTTTTTTGAATCAAATATAGTTGTACTCCTAAGTAATTTATGTTTTCTGATTTATTGAACAATGGGTTGCTGAGTTCTATATTTTCCTGATTCTTGTTTGTCCAGTCTGTTTTATTGACCTGCCTCTATTTTAAAATCAATATCAGTTAGTTTAATGACTCCTGCCTTATAATATTGTTCAAGATCTGGAAGTACTATTTCTAATTCACACCAACTTCTTTTAAAAGACATATTTTTATTTATTTCATTAAATATTTCCCAATTAATTCTGAAAATTTTTAACCTTTTTTAAAATTTTGAGTTCCAATTCTCTCCTTCCCCTTCTTCACCCATGTGAAAGTAAGCAATATGATATCAGTTATGCAATGCACACATATATGAAATCATGCAAAACATATTTCTCTAAGTTATATATATTTCTATATTCTATGGCTATGTTTCAAAAGAAAACAGATAGAAAACAAGAAAAAAAAAGAAAGTTTAAAAAGTATGCTTTAATCTGCTTCCAGAGTTCACCAGTTTTCTCTTTGGAGGTGGATAGCATTTTTTATCTCCCTCCATGATGATTTTTCCCCCATTTGCCATGAAATCCCTCCAGGTCCATGCCTTCTCACTCTTCTTGGTGTCAGTTACTACCAAGGGCATTCTCTTCTGACATCTTCCTAGCTATTCTCCTGACTCATTTCAGAGTTTCTTGAGGTAGTCAGTGACTCATTTTTCCCTTGTGGTGTAAAAACTCATGAAATCCAATATTCTGTTAGTTATATAATCAATAGTCCTTATCTGATTTCCCTGCTGTCCTCAGTTACTTGCTTCATCTCTTTGTATTCTAACCACTCACACTCTAAAAACAGTCACCTGCAAGTGAGCTGAGGGACCACAGTGTTCTTCAACTTCAGTTGTTTCTCTGTCTCAAACAGCTCCTCTCAGTCCATTATCTGAGGTGGGGTTCTTTTTTCTGTTCTCCAAACTATCTGAGTTTCTTCTCGTATATTAAAGGAAAAACTGTATCTCTACATATGAATTTTTGTGTTTTTTTATGCACAAAAGTCCCCTTTTGCTTCTTTCAGCAATCAGATTGTTAACGTGTGAAAGGGGAAAGATTTTGCATACCTGATAAGCAGATTTGATTCTTTTGCTTTACACAGAAGTTCATTTTCTGCTCCTGTCAGTAACTAGATTGCTGGTTATGAATGGGGCAGTACATTACAAATGTACTTTTATGCATACAGAACTATTTTTTTGAATAGTGCCCTGTGTGTCAATCTTTTAAATAATAAGACTCCAACTTTATTGAAGAAAACTAAAAATTTACCAACATAGATGTCTGAAGATTAAATATCCAGGTTCAAGCATACTCCATATCCCTAGCCTGAAAACAATTGATGGATCTTTAGGGAAAATCAGTAGGTTTTTGGATATGAGAATGGTTTCCATTTAGTACACAAAGACCAAACTAGATATTTGGAAGGAAACAAGCCTTTATTAAGTACCTACTGTATGCCAGGTACTATGCGGATCATTCTATTACTGTCTAATTTGATCCTTACAACAACTCTGGAGGGTAGGTACTATTATCCTGATTTCACACTGGAGGAAACTGAGGTAGGATGACTCACCCAGGGCCACATAGCTAGGAATTGTCCAAGGTAGCATTTGAACTCAGGTCATTCAAAGTCGAGACTCAGTTTCTATTTGCAGAATAATTAGACCTTTGTTTTGCCATTACCACTCATGCCTCGCCTTTGTAAACTGCAGTGTTATACGAGCGTAGGGTATTATTGTAATCTTAGAAACTTTAGTCAAGTGCTGAATATCCTCAGTTCTAAAGCTTCCCCTTCAAATGTTGCTGTAGGTCAGGGTGAGCAAGAGGGAAAGCTCCAAGACTTCACCACATGACACAGCTTCTTTTCCTTGAGGGTGCTCCTTCTTGCCATGGAGAGATTGGATCAGATGCTGAAACGGGAGCACTTTGGGGCACCGAATCCTCCTTTCTTCCTGTTTCTGATGAGAAACAAATGGGGTTTGAGAGCAAGTCCTAGAAAGAGACAAAGTCAACATTAGCCAGGGAACCAGCTTTCTGGACCCCTCAACAACTTGCAGGGGCGCTCTCCTAGGGCCTGGGCTGGGCTGAAAAGGGAGGAAGATGGGATGATGCCTCAGCTTCAATCACAAGCTGACCCAAGGTCAGGGGAGAAGGAAAACAGGATCGGGTGTAGAAGGCAGCTGGAGGGAGTCCACAGAGAACCCACATCACAAGTCTTAGAGAGTTGTCTCAAGCACTGAGTGACTTGCCCAGGGTAACTTAGCTAGGATGTATTATAGTTGGTGAGTCAACAAACATTTATTAAGCACCCACTATGTGCCAGGCCCTATGCTAAAGGCTGGTTAGCCACAGGGCTTGAACCCAAGTCCTACTGGCTCTGACGTCAGATCTCTACCCACTATGGAACAGTGCCTCTCCTCATCAATATCTCTCTTCTCCATTATTTAATAGGGATCAAAGCATCAATGCAAGGTTTTATACTTGGATTTAAGAAATTGACAAGAGAGGAAAGGCATGGTTAACAGTTGGAAGAAGATATTGGAGTCTTAGTGGACCACCATTTCACTGTCTAGTGTGATATATCATAGCCAAAAAAGTTGATGCAATTATGAATTGCCTTAATAGTGACATGGTTTCTAGGAATAAAAGCACTGCAGATAGTTCCTTGATACTCTACCTTGGTGAGGGCACATCTTTAAATCCTGAAAATCTTTAAAAATGCATGTTTAAAAGTCTATGAAGCATCGGCTGAGCCATTGGACAGATACCTGGCATTTCAGAAGAGCTTCCTCACGCGCTTGCGCCAGCGGTTCACCTCAGCCTCCACCCTCGCAGGTACTTCCTTCACATTATCCAGGTGGCTTTTCTTCTTCTGCTCCTGCACCTCCTGGTGTCTCTTCTGCATTTCCTCCAGTTGCCTTGCCGCGGCCTCTGCATCTTGAGCCCTCATCCTCTCTGCTGCAGAGGATGAAAGATCAGGGGCACTTAGGTCACAAGAAAGATCACATGTCCCCCAGCAAACTTTCATCCATGCCCGTTAGTGCATCTATTTCACAGATCAGACTTCTTGCAGCTTTCACCCGTCCTTCTTCACCAAGGTCACCAGTGGATGTGTACCAAGAAATGGACAAAGTTTTGGAACCGGGAAAGATCCTTTGCTGAATTCTAAAGTCCCAGAGAAACTAAGTTGTTTTCAATGACAATGCTTTAGGCTTCCCTGACTATCTAATGTCTGGCTTACATGTTCCTTACCAGCAATCTCCTTTTCTTTTGCTGTGAGTGCTTGATCTGTCTGTTCAATCATTTTAGCTACATCTTCCTTGGACTTCAGGTATTCCTGCAGAGTCTCCTCAGCCTGGCAATGGGAAGATAGTGAATTGCAAAAGGGAAATGAAGCTGTTGGGGTAAAGTCAGAGGTTGTCTGGTAAGGTGACATTGGCCTTGACAGTGGGCCATTCCATTTGGCATTACTGTCGTTCACCTCAGGGCTTGGAAATGCCTCCTAAAGTGCCCCCTTCACCTCTACCATGAATCAATCACTAATGCAGGGATTTACCTGTACCCCCTTCCTGGGCTGCTCCTTGTACTTCTCTATGAGCTCTTGCTTCTTCTGCAGAAAGAGACCATAGCCCCCTGGTTTAGAGAAGAACCCCTGCTTCACCCCTTCCTCCAGAGGCCTGGAAATATCCTGAAGCAAAGCTCTGCACCGCTGTGCCGACTCATTCAGGTTCTGGTTACAAAAGGCATCTCGCTTGGCTTCTAGCTGACTCTTTAGAGCAATATAAAGGAAATGAAGTGAAAAGGCTACAGTTGGGAGAATATCAGGAGCTTATCAGGATTTCAGAAATGGATTCTTAAAAAAATCTTTCCCCCCTCCCCCCATGCATGTTCAGAGGCATTCTGAGCAGGATAACACCCTGGTTGTAGATATGCTTTTATAGTATCCTCCTAAGAGATCTTAAAGATCATGGGAAGAGGGCAAATCAGCCTGGATCGCATGTAATTTCCTAAAGCCCCTTTCCCTTATTATCTTTGCCTTAGACTAAAATCCTTAATTCTTCAAATTCTTTCATGTGTAACCTTCGATTTCGCAAAATTAATAATAAATGTATTCCAATTTCATCGGCAACCAGCATCTTTTAGAAAACAGTTGCCATGTGACTCTTTTATTTCAAGGAGGTCCCAAATGGACTTTCAGGGTCACATGACTGACTGAAGACTATGACCTTAGACTCTATTAAGCTGTTCTTCTCAGGAAGAGCCTTGTTTTCCTTTCCAGGCCCT
The DNA here is from genome assembly GCF_011100635.1 of Trichosurus vulpecula. Lineage (NCBI taxonomy): Eukaryota > Metazoa > Chordata > Mammalia > Diprotodontia > Phalangeridae > Trichosurus > Trichosurus vulpecula. Next base: position 40,276,808 of record NC_050576.1, on the reverse strand, counting down.
TTGGCAGTCTGATGAAGCCTTTGGGCCTCTTCTCAGATAATTTTTTTAATGCATGAAGTACATGATGACAAAGAAAAGAAATGATACTGATATACAGTTATTACACTATTTTAAAAAGTAAGTTCACAGAACCCCAGGTTAGAAATCCCTGTAGTAGGATCTTTAGAGAAAATAATTGCCATGTGGCTACTATAATTAAAGAAGGTTGCAAATGAAGTTTCAGGGTCACATGAAGACTGAAGACCATGACCTTAGAGTGTAGTAAGCTATTGCTTACTGAGAAAGATCCCTCTTTTTCCTTTCTGGGCCCATTCTCCTTTGTCATGACTAAGAGTAGCTAAAGTACCGCCAATTCGTTCTGGAATTTCTGGTCCACATCCTTGAAAGAATCCTTGATGAAGACTTCAATGGCTTCCTTCTCACAGATGGCATGTATGTCCAACAACTCCTGAAGGGTTTCTGTGGGGAACTGGACCCTTTTGTTCATCATCTCTTCATAGTGTGTAAGGGCCCTTTGAACTGCAGCTGAATTCTCTATTTGAGCCAGTGTCAGGACTGCATTCTCAATACAGGGCATATCTCCACTGGTGATGGCCTCGACATAGATCAGGATGAGGTTCTCTAGACCTATAGCGACAAGAAAGGTGGAAGAGGTCAGAACCATTAGGAGAAGAGTCAGGACCTATCATGCTAAATAATGGGTATGCACACTTCACTTTTCGTTATATCTTAGTTATTGCACCATTGGGAAAGCCTTGGACATAGAGTCCTGAAGGTTTTCAAATGAGCCCTTTCCTACTCTAGCATTTTATGATTCTGTGAAACTTTCAGGAAGCTTTTTGGTATGGGAGCAAGAAGTGTCCTAAATGGTGATAACGAAAGACCATGGATAGGAACCTGTAAAGTTCTTTCAGCAATTAATGATAACGATGATAATGACGATAGTAATAATAACTAATAGCTTCGGTATGGTACTTTAAGGTTTGCCAAGCGCTGTACATATGATTTCATTTGAGCTTCAAAACAATCTGGTGAGGTAGGTACTGTTATTATCCCCATTTACATGAGAGAGCTGAGGCTAAGAGAATGTATGTGACTTGCCCAGGGTCACCCAGTTAGTAATTGTCTAAAGCAGGATTTGAGCTCACGTCTTCCTGACTCCAAATCCAGTGCTTTTACCCAGCTACCCAATCTTTGATAAATGGGACATGTGATTAGTCAGATACCAACAAATTAAGTTGGATATCAGTGACTACCTTCAGTGTGCCTCTCTTTCACACCTCCCCCCCCCTTCTTTTCCTTAAACAACAGCAGAAGAAAAGTCCTTTAAGGACATATAGTAAGGAGAGAAAGTACTCACGGGGCCCATTGACTGTGATACCTCCCTGGACAGTTTTTACTCTGGAGTATTGCAAGATGTAGGAGCAGAAGTTTTCAGTTTGTTCAACAAAGTCAGCCTCTAGTTCACTGTCATGAAGTTTCTCAAGCTGGGCAAGCTTCTTCCCATAGGTGGGTGGTGCAAAGATAAAGCATTTCTTCTTGGGAAAGAATTGGTGGATACATTGCCGGGGTAAATTGAACATGTGAACTTCATCACTGGTACCTGAGGGAAGGGGGAACAGGGGAGTGGAAGGAAGGGGGAGGAGAGGGGAGGGAAGGCAGAGGGGACGGGAGGGGAGTGAGGAGGATTTATATGTTACCCCATTAAAGTTGAGCTTTGAGATGTTCTCAGTCCTTTCTCTTAGTAGCAGCCCTCCTCTCCCCCAAGTGGGTAAAGTGATGAATGATTAAACATAAAGAAAGACTAAGGAAAAAGAACTTATTCTAGGTCTGCATAGTCATGTGGATCCCAGCCAAGCAGCGAATGATATAGTCTGTCCAAATAGCCAAGGACCTTAACTGGATAAATTTAAATTCAGAACAGAAAATCAGATTCTACAGAAGGTGTCCCTGACTTCTTGCCCCCGGACATTATCCAAGCCTGTTTCTGAGACCTTCTTTGAGTTTTAGTGCCTTCTCCAGGTACTCATCAGAGGTGATGGGCTGTCCATTGATTTTGAGCTCTAAGGTGAAATCACGCACAGTCCACACAAAGTCTGGAAAGAAGTTTACAAAGTGAGTTGAGTCTTCCTTCTCAGCTGTACTAGGGGAGTACTTAACTCTCACTCGTTCTGTCAGCTCTGTCACATAGCTGGATGATGAATTAAGGAAAATTAGTAAGAAAAGAGAAGGAGCTCCCCTTCTTTAATTCCTGAGAGCCCTCACTCTTTCATTTCTCTCAAATCATTTATTTCCCACTTGGCTGTGAAGCGACATATTCCATGTGTCAGTTTTGTTTTTGCAGGGGGGAAGGCAGGGCAATTGGGGTTAAGTGTCTTGCCCAAGGTCACACAGGTAGTAACTGTGTCAAGTGTCTGAGGCTGGATTTGAACTCAGGTCTTCCTGGTTCTAGGGCCGGTGCTCTCAGTTTTTAACTTGGCTCCTGAGTGATCTGCCCAGCCATAATTTTAGAGAGTTGCTCACAAAATAGCCTTCTCCTGTCCCTGGGAATGTCATTATTTGGCTCATTTTGCTTTCAACAGGGGCTTCATTTCGCTTGCAAGCATTAGGCTAACAGGCTTTATTAACCTGACAAGAAGTGCAAAAGATTCATGCCTGGCTCCCAAACAGTGAAGGAAGCTGTGATCCCCTCCCTTCCATCCCTTTGGGTGAAGAACTTGGGTTGGCCAGAGGGTTGACCTCCTACTTGTCCTTTCTCCTCCTGATGGGCCCACTTTCCTCATAGTAAAGAACTCGGTTACTGGGGAATCCATCCCATTGCCCCAGGCCTTGCATAGTCTATGTTATTCATGCTCCTAGGAAAGGGAGAGAGCACCAGGTCAAATTTGTTCTGCCTATGACTCTCTGCTGTGCTAGTCTTTCTAGGCAGCTAGGTTGCAGGTGGGTAGAGCAATTAGACCTGGAGTCAGGAAGACCTCAGTTCAAATCCTACCTCAGACACTTAGTAGCTGTGTGACTCTGGACAAGTCACTTACCCTCTTCCTCAGTTTCCTCAATTGGGAAATGAGGATAAAAATAGCACCTACCTTCCGGGCTGTTGTGAAGATTAAAAGGAAATATTTGTAAAGTGCTTCTTTAGCACAAATGGTTGGCCCAGAGTAGACACTTAATGGGTACTTGTTCCCTTCTTTCTCTCTTCTCTAGTACTGGCATAGGCAAGGTCCATGAGGTGGCTTCTTACTGTCATGAATTTGTGTCTTCTCGTCATTCCTCAGTACACGTTTTCTGAATTTCCCTACTTGAGTAGTAACAGTGAGGTCTGTGCTTCCGTGGGCATTTGGGGTTTCTATCTGACCCAGGCTCCTCAGTGCATGGGGGTGTCTGGAGGGGCTTTGTGGATGCTTAAGTCTCTTGAGTCTGTGCAATTCCACCATCCCTTTCAGTGTGTTCCTTTCTCTATCCCCTTTAAAGGTCAAGTTCGGAAGCTATGATAATTCCTTATATGTCAAGTCTTTGTTCCATGAACTTTGTTCCAGGTCTTCTTCCATGCACAAGATGCTCCAGCTTTGGGCATTTTCTCTGACTGTCACCCCCCACTCCCATGTCTGGAATGCTCTCCCTCCTTAACTGCCCTTACTGGCTTTCCTGGCTTCCTTTAAGTCCTGTCTTCTTCAGGAAGCTTTTACTAACCACTTAATTCTAGTGTCTCCCTTTTATTAATTATGTCCTCTTTATCCTGCATATGGTTTGTATGTATTTATTTGTTTGTTGTCTTCCTGTCTTCCTCCATTAGATTGTGAGCCCCTTGAGGGCAGGGACTGTCTTTGGCCTCTTTTTGTAATACCCAGCACTTAGTACAGTACCAGACATATGATAGGTGCAAAATATTTGTATTTAATAATAAGTATTATTTTATATTAATTAATTTATTGGTGCTCTTCAATCCTGTCTAACTTGGAAGCCATGTAGTTGAGCCAGTGCCTGGGCACTAGGGCCAAGAGACCCTAGGACAAGGAGAATTTGCACTTTGTCCTGGAGTTAGCAGAGAAGTAGGGGAAGTTATACCTCCTGACAATGTCTTGGTATGTCTGTTGTCCTGTTTTCATAATAGCATATGAGCCTTTCTTAATCTTTTTTTTTTTTTGGTCTCTCTCTCTTGCCCTTAGTTCAATAGGCCACAGGTTTTAGGGAGCAATGTCAGGGACAGAATGGAGGTGTCTCCTTGGGCTTGGCTCTTGCCCTGGATCACAGAAAGGATACTGTAGCTGGTCCATGGCCTGCTGGTTGATGGTGCCCATGCTGTTGTAGACAAGGGTGCTGCTCAGTAGCACAGCCAGGGCAAAGATCCACCCATCATTCTTATTGTCACCCTAGAAATCAGAACACATTTCTTGACCTCGTTGCCTGATACCTTTCCACTCCCATGTCAGCTCCTGGATTAGCATCCTTATGTACTAGATGAAAATCCATCTCCCTTGGGTTTTTGCAGGCCTAAGACCTGGAATAATACTAACATGCTCTCCTTCATTTTCACACATGAACTATGTCTTTCCTTCTTACCTTCTCCACATCACCCAGGCCTTCCGTGTCCAGTAGAAGAAGAGTGTGATTTGGTTTCTTGGGATGAGGAACACACCACATCCAGATGCCCTTGGTGTGAGACTGCACTGTAGAGCCAAGGGAGAAACCTGCACAGGAGTTTGGAGAGATGAGCATAGAACAGTCTGGGGACTCTCATATTTGATGAGTGTCCAGGGAACTGGTACAGCTGTGTAATTTTTAAGGTATATTGTAAAAGGGATTCTTTTAAAAATTGTAAATAGTATTTTATTTTTTCATATTACATGTAAAGGTAGTTTTCAATATTCACTTTTTATAAGATTTGGAGTTTCAAATTTTTTTCTCTCCTCTCTCCTTCGCCTTCTGAGGGTAGCAAGTAATCTGATATATTTTATACATGTGCAATCATGTTAAACATATTTTCCCACTAGTTATGTTGTGAAAGACTTTAAAGACAATCTGGTTCAAACCTCTTGTTTGATCAGAGAGGAAATAGAACAAAAGGGAAAAAACGACAAAACACTCTCCCCACCCAAAATGAAAATAGTATGCTTCAATCTGCTTTCGGACTCCATAGTTCCTTCTCTGGGTGTGGATAGCATTTTCCATCATGAGTCCTTTGGAAATGTCTTAGATCATTGTGTTGCTGAGAAGAGCTAAGCCTAGTTGATCATTGTACAATGTTGCTCTTACAATGTTCTCCTGGTTCTGTTCCCTTCACTCAGCATCAGTTCATGTAAGTCTTTGCAGGTTTTTGTGAAATCTGCCTGCTTATCATTTCTTATAGCACAATAGTTTTCCATTACATTCGTATATCATAGCTTGTTTAGCCATTTCCCAACTGACGGGCATCCCCTCAATTTCCAATTCTTTGCCACCATGAAAAGAGCTGGTATAAATAACTTTTTACATGTAGGCCCTTTAACTTTCTTTATAATCTCTTTGGAATACAGACCTAGTAATGGCATTGCTGGATGAGAGGGTATGATTGTCCTTTGGGCATAGTTCCAAATTGCTCTCCAGAATGGTTGGATCAGTTCACAACTCCACCAACAGTGCATTAGCTGTGTGATGTTAAGCATTTATTGGAAGAGAACAGTATATACCTTTAGAATTTTTGATCTAGAGTTGGAAGGGACCTTAAAGGTCATTTGGTCCAAACCTCTTATTTGATCAGTGAGGCAATGGAAGCCCAGAGAAGTGAAATGTTTTGTCTAAAGTCACACAGGTGATAAATGGAAGGACTGAAATTTGGACCCAAGTTCTCTGATTTCAGATCCAACATTCTTGCTATTCTATCATGCTCTTTCTTAACACTGGAAAGTCAGAGGCAAGGAGATTGTATCCAGGACAATTGGTGTTTTATGTCTTGTTAAAAATTGTCACTAGATAGATGGGAATTAGGTCCACAAGCCAAATACTCCAACTGAGGATAGTTCCTTGTACCACGCAGATGAAATACCCAGGGAAGTTTCCCTTATGATTTCCATATTAATTTATCCATCCTTTGATACCCATGGGCATCTGAAATTCAACATGCCCCAAACAGGTTTCATTATTCTTTCCCCCAACCCACCCCTCTTCTGAATGCTTCTGCTTCTGTTGAGGATGGCCCCATCCTTCCACTCATTGGGGTTTTACCTCAGAGCGCTCATTTTTCTCCCCACATCTCCAACTAATTGCCAAGTCTTGCTGACTTTGCTATTTGCTACATATAACACTCAGTCCCCTTCTCTGTACATTAATCCTGGCTTCCCTCTGTGGCTGGAATGCACTACCTCTTCTCCTTTGCATCACAGAATCTCTTACATTCTCCAGGACTCAGTTCAATCTCTACTTTCTAAATGAAACTTTTCCTGATCTCTCCAGCTGCTAGTGCCCTCCTTCCCCAAACAGCATATATATATATATATATATATATATATATATATATATATATATATATATATATATATATGTATATATGTATGTATATATGTATATATGTATATATGTATATATGTATATATGTATATATATGTATGTCTATGTATGTATATATGTATATATGTGTGAGTATACATATACTATATATACACATATATCCACACACGTGTATATATATATATACATATACATACATACATACACACATACACACACATGTGTGTGTATGTGTGTATGTATGTACATATCCATGTTACCTCCCTCGATCAAATGTAGGCTCCTGGAAGACAGAGACTTTTTCGTTTTTGACCTTGGATCCCCAGCATTTGTTTAATTGTTGATTCATTTAAATTATTCGAGAAACACTTAGTGGTCACCTATTTTGTGCTAGTCACTGTTCTAGGTACTTCGGGTGATACTGTGAAAAACAGAAGGTGGTTCCATGCCTCAAAGACCTTCCTGTTTCTTAGGAAAGATAAGACAAGTACCACAAAATGAATTAGAAAAGTTTCTCTGTGAAGTAGGAAGCCCACATGAACTTAGAGGGTAGAATTCTTCTGGAAATGGTGATCAGGGAAATCTTTGTGGAGAAGGTGGAATTTCAGCTGATCTCCAAATGAATAGGATTTTGCCTGGTGGAGACTGGGGTGGAGACATAAAAGATAGTGTGAGGAATGATAGGGACAGGAAATGATATGAGCAGTTCAGAAAGGCTGCAAAGGTAGGCTGGATCCAGAGTCTATTAACAGCAAGCATCAGGTTCAGGGCAAGTTACTGCCATGAGGGGCCCAGACAAGAACAACCATAGCCATGTCTGGAAGTTAAACCTACATGACTGCTGGTACTGCCTCCACCCTACTTGTAGGATGGATTGGGTGAGGGGGAGATAAGAGTCCCAATGTTTAAGTTCTATGTTATTTCTTGAGGTTTTCTATCTTGTACAGTGTTCCAATCTTATGGTTTCATATATAATTATTCTGTATTTGTTTTTTGCGTCTCTTTATGGCAGATGTTCTTCACTCTTTTTTCTCTAATATTTTGGACTCCTTTGGCACATGTTGAAAGGCATAAAATAAAATACATAGGATTAGAAAGGAAACTAATTGTATTCAAATATAGTTGTCAAAATTTTTTTAAAAGTTCACTAATTTCAGGTGAAAACTCCTACTTCATAGAATATCTTAGTTACTATATATCTACTTCAATTTCTTTTTTCTGAACTTTATGGTTGCAGAAACGTTGTGGAAGACAACTCTGTGCTGTTTGAATGATCCTCCATAGAGGTAGTGGTGGTGCCTCGTGTCAGGAAGACCTGAGCTCAAATGTAGCCTCAGACACTTATTAGTTGTGTGACCCTGGGCAAGTCAGTTAATCTATGTGTGCCTCAGTTTCTTCCACTATAAAATGGCATAATGACTCCTACCTCCCAGGGCGGTGTTGAAGATCAAGACATAATGATGGTAAAATGCTTAGCAGAGTGCCTGGGCCTGTGTAAATACTTGTTCCCTTTCCTTGAACCTTTTACTTTTAGAGTTAGTCTTTTGTTACCTAAAGATGGCTCTGATGATGAGAATGTCTTTCCTTGTAGGGAATAGATAATCTTTTTCTCTGCATTTCTCCTAGTTGTTGCCCTCTGGGCTCAGGGACCACCTGGCTATTTGTTGGTTAGGTTGTATAAGGAATCCTTTTCAGAGGCAGAGAGGATGAGAGGCCTCTGACGTTCCTCCCAATTCTAAAATTCTATGATTCTGAGATATTTTAGAGGTACCACTTTTAGTTATGAGTTAGGACTAGGGGACCTTTGGAGTCTCACCCAACTCTGTGCTTCTATGCTCCTGCTGTAATATAAGAGGAATCTTCTAAGGAGCGACTAAGGCAGAGCTTCCCACAAGGAGGGAAGCTGTGCTTGGTTCCATCATCTCACTCTGAAGGGAAGAAGGAAAGCTAAGAATGAGGCCTTGTTCTTCAGGGCAAGGAAAACCTGAGTTCAAATCCTACTTCAGACACATATGCTGTGTGACCCTGAGCAAGACAAGTGACCTCTCTCTGCCTTGGCTTCTCACCTGTAAAATGGGAATGATAATATTTCCAACCTCCCAGGGTAGTTTTGAGAGTCCAATGAGATAACACACAAACCTTGAAGTGGTCATAGAAATGCTAGTTTATCATCATCATCATCATCATCATCACCACCATCACCTCTAAAGTACTTACCCCACATGAATGGATAACGTTCAGTGTGTGTGGGAGTGTTGTGTCACAGCCTTTCCTAATGCACTTACCTGACTTTTGCCCTGCCAGCTTGTTCATCAGGTAGGACTTGCCAGTGCGGTAGAGGCCCACAATAGCCACCACCACCACAGGCTGGGTCATTGTAGCAAGCACTTGCATTGCTTCTTGATTCACTGTCAGTTGCCCCTTACTGTTCTCAATTAGGCAGACTGGGGCTGGCATCCAGAGATCAGTGGCCATGTTGGAGGTGGTGTGTTATCTGAAAAAAAAATTGTTTGGTCTAGTGGGGCCACTGAGAGCCTAAATGACCTGCCCATGTCATGTAGCTAGCATGTGTTGATGAAGGCCTTCAATCGAGGCCTTCCTGACTCCAAGACTGGCGCTCTATCTATGACCACCTGTTGCCTCCCCAGGCACAGTACACATTTCCAAGTACTCAGGCATGGCATAGCAGTCATAAGATCACTCTCTCATTACTTGGCCTTCTTCCCAGAGTCTATGGTAGCAGCCTCTTCAGAACTTTGCTGCCTTTATCAAAATGAACACCCAAACATTTGGGAGTGAACAGACTCCAGCTCTTCAAATGCATAATCCAGTCTTTAAGAGAAAGCAGTGACATGTTCTCTGTATTTGTGTCACTCTGAATTATTTGGCTCATAAATTCAATTTTAACCCATTTTTTTCAAATGACAAGAATTTATTTTCTTTCCCTTTCCTTTCCACCAACTGACAAAAAGAAAAAATGCATTGTCAAGCAAAACAAATTTTCGTATTACCTATGTCCCAAAATGTTGTCTAATTATACATATTTGGTCCATCACCTCTGGGTCAGGATATGAGTAGTAGTCTTCATTATTTGTTCCCTGGAATCAGGGCTAATCATTGTGTTCATCAAAGTTCTTGAGTCTTTTAAAAGTTTTCATTTTTATAATCTTGTTCTTACAAATTGGCCTCCTGATTTACCTTACTTCTCGTTGCATCATTTGATAAAAGATGTTCTCTGAAACCATCATTTCTTACACCACAGAAGCACTTCATTATACTCAGAGACCATAAGTTCTTCAACTGTCCCCAACTGATGGGCACGCCCTTAAGTTTCCAGTTTTTTGTCATTACAAAAAGAGTTGCCACATATGTTTATGTACATATAGGTCCTTTTCCTGTTTCTTGATTTCTTTGGGCTATAAGCCTAATAGTGGTATTGCTGGGTCAAATGGTATGCAATTTAATAACTTTTGGGGCATAATTCCAAATTGTTTTCCAGAATGCCTGGTTTTATTCACAGCTCCCCCAACAGTGCTTTAATAGACTACTTTCCTGTAGCCTCCCCAATACTTGTCATTTTACTCTTTTGTCAGCTTTACCAATCTGATATTTGAGAGGCAGAACGTGAGAATTGCTTTGATTTGCATTTCTCTAATTATTAGTAATTTGGAGCATTTTTTCATTTGGTTGTTGTTAGCTTGGATTTCATACCTCCAGAACTTTGTTTATATCCTTTGATCATTTTTCAGTTGGAGAGTGGCTCTTATTTTTATAAATTTGAATTAGTTCCTTATGTGTCTTAGAAAGGAGGCTTTTATTGGAGAAACTTGGGGTGGGGATGCTGAGCTCCCTAAGAGGAGTGAACTGGCAAATGGGGTCAGGTCAAATTTTCTGGGCTGACCTGTGGGGGAACTCAGCTTGTGAATGGCCACTTCACTTCCAGCCTAGGCAAGCTAGGGAGACTCAGCCTCAAAAGAAAAGAAGGAAAAGGAAAAAGAGAGACTCTCTGTACTAGTGTAAGGATACCTGCTCTGCCACTGAGGATGAGAAGCCTGAGCATTTGTAAGTGATAGCAGACCCTGGAGGAAATGTCCCATGCTTCTCTGTACTCACCATAGTCATTTTTTTTTTACAGCACAGTATCATGTGTGGGTCACAGATTATTTAGTTATTTCTCAATTAAGGGATGTCCAATTTATGTCTAATCCATTGCTAGTACATACGTGCTGCATCTTAAAATTTATAAACTGCCTTCAATGTATTATTTTGTTTGAACCTCAACTCCTCCCCCCAAAAAAGTACTGCACAATTATTATCCCTCTTTTCCAGGTAAGACTTGGCAAGGACCCTAGGGGCAGCCATCTACCCTTGCAGGACAAGAATTCCCACTGTAACGTAGCTGACAGATGTTCATCCGGTCTCAGCCTGAAGACCTCAAAGGAGGATACCCTATATCTCCACGAAGCCTATTCTCCTTTTGGACCGGTTTGTTAGAAAGCTATTCCTGACATCAAGCCAAAAATTTTCTTCTTGTAACTTACGTCCATTATTCCTACTTGTGCCTTCTGGAGCAAACTGAACAAGTGTCATCTGTCTTCCTCATGGGCAGCCCCTCAGGCTATTGAATACCTCCAGAAGAGGGCTGCAGCCACCTCAGAATGGCTTGTCACAATTGTTAGATTTTCATTGTGAGCATTTATATCTCAGAATCAGGGTTCAATTTATTGTTTTGCTTATTGTCTAGACTTAAGAAAGTGATGAAGAAAAATGTTAATAATGCACATTAAACTTTAAAACTATGTGGTATACACAATTTCCCCCCTTGGAGAGCCTGTTGTTAAACATTTGCCAGAATAACACTGAGACAGCTGCCCTAAGTCTTATCTTCCCCGAGCTAAACATCCCCATTTCCTTCAACCAGTCCTTATAGAGCATGGCCTCCAGGATTCTACTTTCCCTTGTTTGGTTGTGTTCTAGTTTTTATTTAAGGTCTTCCTAAAGTATGCCAACTAGAATAGAAAAAAATACTCTGTATGTTCTGTGACCAAGGTTGTTAACTAAAAGTGTTTGTACAGGACTACTTAACTCTATTTTGTTACATCAAGCTTGAAAATAGCTTTGGGGAACAAATTTTAGGGTAACCAGTAGGTTACTAGTTCCAAGCATGCACAGGGATAACAGGGCATAATGAAAAGCTACCCTTCTCCATTCAAGTAAAGTCTCTATTTACTGCTTTTGCTCATTAGAATTAGACTGGACTTTAAAGTGCCTTTGGTATGGGTTCACAAACACTAGTTTGTGTGTAGTTGAGAGATGGTCATGTCTTATGGATTTTTAAAAGGATAGAAATATAGTGGGATGATTAATCAAGCAATTGTCCATCTGATGTCTGTCCCATGTGGGAGAAGTCTACTTTAATGCCCTACTCTTGACCTCATCCTGCTACTAACAAAGAACAAAAGGCCTTGTTTACCTGCTGGGGACCATTGAGCAAATGCCTGAGTACCCTCTGGAGTCAATCAGTCTTTAAAGAGTGAAAATAATTCAGCCCCACAATTAAATGTTCTCTGCCTCAAAGATGGCAGAGAAAAGAGAGGAACTTGCCTGAGCTCTCCCCAGTTTCTCTCAGAAACAACCTTAAATCAAGCATCTAAAAAAATTCTGAAGTGAAAGAATACACAAAGAGACAAAGTGGAACAATTTTCTCAGCCCAAGAGAACTTAGGACTTCAGGAAAGGTCAGTCTCACTTGGGCAAAAGAAGACCAGAGCCCAGTGCAGGATTTGTCTGGGCAAGCCAGCATGAGGCTCTTAGTCACAGCACAGATCAGTACCTGAGGCCCTGTGCTACTGGTTCAACAGGCCAGTGGTACAGCAGGTCAGCTGCAAGGCCTTGAGTCCCAATACAGCAGGCAAACTGCCAACCCTGAAACTCAGGATACAACAGGCATGACTAGGCTGGACCACCCTAGTGCAGTGGGAAAGCCACCAGCCCTGTAGATCCCCTGGTGTAGAAAGCCAGTGACTAATGCCCTGACCCTCAATGAAAGAAGCTTGAGACAGTGACCCTTGTGCCCCAGGAGCACAGCTAAACTTTTAAAAATGAGCAAAAAACAAAAAAGAGCCCTTCCAATAAAAAGCTGCTATGCCAACTGGGAAGATCTAAACACAAACTCAGAAGAGGACAACAATGTCAAAATGCCTGTATTCAAAGCCTCAAAGGGGAATGTGAATTGGTCTGATGCCCAAAAGTCCTCTTGGAAGACCTCAAAAAGAGCTTTAAAAATCAAGTAAGAGAGGCAGAAGAAAAATTGGGAAAAGAAATGAGAGTTAGGTAAGAGAATTATGAAAAAAAGAGTCAACAGCTTCAAGAAGAAAGCACAAAATTTGACTGAAGAAAAGTAGAATTGGCCAAATGGAAAAGGAGGTACAAAAGCTCACAGAAGATAATAATTCCTTAAAAATTAGAATTCAGCAAGTGGAAGTTAAAGACTGTATGAGACATCAAGGATCAGTTAAAGAAAATCAAAAGAATGAAAAAATAGAAGAAAATGTAAAACATCTAACTGGAAAACCAACTGACCTGGAAAATAGATCCGGGAGAGATAATTTAAGAATTGTTAGACTACCTGAAAGCCATAATCAACCAAAGAGCCTGTATAAGAAATTATCAAGGAAAAGTGCCCTGATATCCTAGAACCAGAAGGTAAAATAGTCATTGAAAGAATCCACCAATCACTTCCTGAAAGTGGTCTCAAAAAGAAAACTGCAAGGAATACTGTAGCCAAATTCCAGAACTATCAGGTCAAGGAAAAAGTACTGTAAGCATCCAGAAGGAAACAATTCATATATCAAGGAGCCACAGTCAGGATTAGACAAGACTTAGCAGCTTCTACATTAAAGCATCTGAGAGCTTGGAATATGATATTCATGAAGGCAGAGGAGCTTAGATTACAACAAAGAATCAACTACCCAGCAAAATTGAGCAAAATCTTCCAGGGTAAAAAATGGACATTCAAATTTCCTGATGAAAGACCAGAGCTGAACAGAAAATTTGATCTTCAAATACAAGACTCAAGAGAAGCATAAAAAGGTAAATAGGAAAGAAAAAAAGAACATGGTATTTAATGAGAGCAAACTATTTACTTCCCTAGATGGGAAGATGATACTCGCAACTCTTAAGAATTGTATCTCTAATTGGGCAGTTAGATAGATTATACTTAGACACAGCACATGCGTATAAGTTGACAAAGAGTGAAAAAAAGGTTGTACTGGAAAAAGAGGAAATGGGGAGCCAGAATAGGGTAAATTATATTACATGGAGAGGCATAAAAGACCTATCACAACAGAAGGAAAGAAAGGAGGGGCATGAGGATTATTTGAAACTCACTCTAATCAGATTTGGCTCAAAGAGGGAATAACATACACACTCAGGTCAAGAAATCTATCTTATCCTATAGGGAAGTAGGGGGGGGGGCAAAAAATAGGGGAACTGGTAAAAGAGAGGGCAGATTGAGGGAAGTGGTGATCAGAAGGAAAATACTGGTGAGGAGGGGCAGGGTGAAAGGAGAGAGAGAAAAGTATAAACAGGGGAAAAATAGGATGGAGGGAAATACACAGTTAACAATTATAACTGTGAATGGGTGAACTTTCCCATAAAATGGAAGTGGATAGCAGAGTAGATTAAAACCAGAATACTACAATATGTTGTTTAGAAGAAATACATCTGAAGCAGAGAGACATACACAGAATAAAGGTAAGGGACTGGAGCAGAATATATTATACTTCAACTGCAGTTTAAAAAGCAGGGCTAGCAATCCTGATCTCAGACAAAGCAAAAGCAAAAATAGATTTAATTAAAAGACAAGGAAGGAAACTACATCGTACTAAAAGGTATCATAGACAATGATGTAATATCAATACTAAACATATATGTACCAAGTGGCATAGCATCCAAATTCTTAAGAGAAGTTAAATGAGTTACAGGAAGAAATAGACAGCAAAACTATACTAGTTGGGGACATCAACCTCCCCTCTCAGAACTAGATAAATCTAACCACAGAATGAACAAGACAGAAATTAAGGAGATGAATAAAATTTTTGAAAAGTTAAATATGGTTGACCTCTGGAGAAAATTGAAAGGGGATCGAAAGGAATATACCTTTTTCTACATCACACCAACACAAAAATTGACCATGTATTACGCCGTAAAAACCTAACAATTCATTGCAGAAAAGCAGAACTAATAAATACATCTTTTTCAGATTATGATGCAATAAAATTACATGTAATAAAGGGCCATGGAAAGATAGACAAAAAATTAATTGGAAACTAAATAATCTAATCCTAAGGAATGAGTGGGTCAAACAACAAATCATTAAACAATAAATAACTTCATCAAGGAAAATGACAAAAATGAGACAACATACCAGAACTTATGGGATGCAGCCAAAGCAGTACTTAGGGGAAAATTTATATCTCTAAAGACTTACATGAGTAAAATAGAGAAAAAGCGGGTCAATGAATTAGGCATGCAAATTAAAAAAAACTAGAAAAGGAACCAATTAAAAACCCCATTTAAACACCAAATTAGAAATTCTGGAAATCAAAGGAGAG
This sequence comes from Trichosurus vulpecula, assembly GCF_011100635.1. Classification (NCBI taxonomy): domain Eukaryota; kingdom Metazoa; phylum Chordata; class Mammalia; order Diprotodontia; family Phalangeridae; genus Trichosurus; species Trichosurus vulpecula. The sequence continues at coordinate 40,261,711 of NC_050576.1, read as the reverse complement.
ATTAATAGAGTTCAAAATAAATAAACTATTGAAATAATAAATAAAACTAAGAGCTTATGAAAAAAACCAATAAAATAGATAAACATTTGGTTAATTTCACTTAAAAAAGAAAGAAGAAAAACAAATTACCAACATCAAAAATGAAAAGGGTGAATTTACCACCAATGAAGAGGAAATTAAAGTAATAACGAGGACCTATTTTGCCCAACTGTGTGCCAATAAATCTGACAATCTAAGAGAAATAGATGAATATTTACAAAAATATCAATTGCCCAGATTAACAGAAGAGGAAATAAAATTTTTAAATAACCTCATTTTAGAAAAACAAATTGAACAAGCCATGAACTCCCTAAGAAAAAATATCCAGGGCCAGTTGGATTTATAAGTGAATGCTATCAAAGATTTAAAGAACAATTAATTCCAATACTATATAAATTATTTGGAAACAAATAGGTGAAGAAGGAATCCTACTAAATTTTTTTATGATATAGTGCTGGCACCTAAATCAGGAAGAGCCAAAACAGAGAACGAAAATTATAGACCAATTTCCCTAATGAATATTGACGCAAAAATTTTAAATTAAATATTGGCACAGAGATTACAGTAATTTATAATGAGAATAATACACTATGACCAAGTGGGATTTATACCAGGAATTCAGGGCTGGTCCAATATTAGGAAAACTATTAGCATAATTAACCATATCAATAAGAAAACCAACAGACATAATATGATTATCTCAATAGATGCAGAAAAAGCTTTTGACAAAACACAACATCTGTTTCTATTAAAAACACAAGAGAGCATAGGAATAAATGGAGCTTTCTGTAAAATGATAAGTAATATCCCTCTAAAACCATCAGGAAGCATTATTTGTAATGGAGATAAGTTAGAAGCATTTCCAATAATATCAGGTGTGAAACAAGGATACCCATTATCACCACTATCATTCAGTATTGTACTAGAATTGTTAGCTTTGGTAATAAGAGTAGAAAAAGAAATTGAAGGAATCAGAGTGGGCAATTGTGACAGTAAAGTAATAAACACAACATCAATGATAATCATGAATATTCTTATGTAGTTCTGTATCACAAAGTATGAGATACTCTCCATAAAGAAGGTAAAAGAAGTATAACATTTATTCAGACACCAGAAAACCATATCCCATGACCAAATGTTCAGCTCCCACAGCCAGTCAGCTCACTTTATCATAATAGCAAGGAACTTAAAACACCACATCACAGCCTGTAACCTTACCATCCCAAAACCTCTCCAACCTCCTGCTGGGGTCTTCCCAAAGACAACCTCACAGTATAGCTGTCAGCCTGCTCAGTTCTAACAATCAAGAAGGTGGCCATTAGCAGCCATTAGTAGCCACAACATCTTTCTCTCTCAGCATGTCCTGTGATATAACTTCCTTTTCCTGTCAGGAAGCTCCTCCCACCACATACGTCTTAGGCTTCCTGTGATGTTGCAGGTCACATGACCTATTAATGGGTGGTAAAGATCTTCAAATCTAAATTGGTAGTACAGCAATGAGGAAAGCAAACTATCACTCTTTGCAGATGAAATGATGATATACTTAGAAAATCCTAGAGAATGAACTAAAAAACTACTTGAAATAATTAACAACTTTAGCAAAGTCGCAGGATATAAAATAAACCCATGTAAATTATCAGCATTTCTGTATATTACTAACAAAGCCTGGCAGCAAGAGATAGAGAACTTCCATTTAAAATAACTGTAGACAATATAAAATATTTGGGAGTCTACTTCCTAAGACTATATGGACACAATTTCAAAACACTTTTCATACAGATAGAGTCAGATCTAAACAACTGGAAAATATCAATTGTTCAAGACAGGCTGAGCTAATATAATAAAAATGTCAATTCTACCTAATTCAATTTACTTAGTGCTATACCAAATACACTATCAAAAATTATTTTATTGAGTTGGAAAAAATAATAACAAAATTCATCTGGGAGAACAAAAGGTCAAGAATATCAAAGGAATTAATGAAAAATGCAAAAGAATTGGCTGTATCAGATCTAGAACTATATTATAAAGCAGCAATCATCAAAACTATTTGTTACTGGCTAAGAAATAGAGTGGTAGATCAGTGGAATAAGTTAGGTATACAAGATGCAATAGTAAATGACTACAGTAATCTACTGTGTGATAAACCCAAAGACTCCAGCTTTTGAGATAAGAATTATTAGGCAAAAACTGCTGGGGAAACTAGAAAATAACATGGCAGAAACTAGGCATAGACCAACATCTCGCACCAGAAACCAAGATATACTCAAAATGGGTTCCTGATTTAGACATGAAAGATGATACCATAAGCAAATTAGGAAAGTATGGAATAGTTTACTTGTCAGATCTACAGAGAAAGGAAGAATTCATGACCAAAAAAAAAAGATAGAGAACATTATGAAATGCAAAATGGATAATTTGGGTTACATTAAATTAAAAAGATTTTGCACAAACAAAACCAAAGCAGCTAAAATTAGAAGGAAAACAGAAAACTGGGAAACAATTTTTATAGCCAGTGTTTCTGATAAAGGCATCATTTCTCAAATATATTAGAGAACTGAGTCAATCTTATAAGAATATATGTCAGTCCCTGATTGATAAATGGTCAAAGGATATGAACAGGCAGTTTTCAGATGAAGAAATTAAAGTTGTCTATAGTCATATAAAAATGCTCTAAATCACTATTAATTAGAGAAATGCAAATCAATATAACTCTGAGGTACCACCTCACACCTATCACATTGGCTAATATGACAGAAAAGGAAAATAATAAATGTTGGAGAGGATGTGAGAAAACTGGAACGCTAATGCATTGTTGGTGGAGTTGTGAACTGATCCAACCATTCTGGAGAGCAAATTGGGACTATGCCCAAAGGGTGATCAAACTGTGCATATCCTTTGATCCAGCAATATGACTACTTGGTCTGTATCCTAAAGAGATCATAAAAAAGAGAAACGTATCCACATGTACAAAAATACTTATAGCAGCTCTTTTTGTTGTATGTGAAGTCTGAGCCCAGTGTGCAAAGATTGAGGTGGTAAAGGGGAGAGTGTAGCCCTGAAATATTGGTGGTGGGTGAGAAATGTTTGTATTTCCATTTCTTCCATTTTTTTGATGTAGAGGTTTCTGTCAATGCCAATTTTAATTTTTTAAATTAATTTACTTTTAGTTTTCAACATTCACTTCCATAAGATTTTGAGTTCCAAATTTTCTACCCTCCCTTCCCACCCTGTCTCCCCAAGACAGCATGCAATCTGATATAGGCTCTACATATACATTCATAATAAGTATGTTTTCACATTAGTCATGTTGTAAAGAAAAACTGGAACTAATGGGAGGAACCATGAGAAAAAGAAACAAACAAATAAACAGAGCAAATAGTATGCTTTGATTAGCATTCAGACTCCATAGTTCTTTCTCTGGATGTGGACAGCATTTTCCATCATGAGTCATTTGGAGTTGTCTTAGATTCTTACATTGCTGAGAAGAGCTAAGTCTATCAAGATTAGTCATCGCACAGTGTTGCTGTTACTGTGTACGATGTTCTCCTGATTCTGCGCACTTCACTCAGCATCAGTTCATGTAAGTCTTTCAAGGTTTTTTGAAGTCTGCTTGCTCTTTATTTCTTATAGAACAATAGTATTCCATTACATCCATTTACCAAAACATGTTCAGCCATTCCCCAATTGATGGTTATCCCCACAATTTCCAATTCTTTGCCACCACAAAAAGAGCTGCAATAAATATTTTTGTACATGTGGGTCCTTTTCCCTTTTTTATGATCTCTTTGGGATACAGCCCTTGAAGTGGTATTGCTGGCTCAAAGGGTATGCACAGTTTTATAGCACTTTGGGCATAGTTCCAATTATTCTCCAGAATGGTTGGATCAGTTCACAACTCTAACAAAAGCATTACTGTCCCAATTTTCCTACATTTTATCCAACATTTATCATTTTCCTTTTCTGTTATATTAGCCAATCCGATAAGTGTGAGGTGCTACCTCAGAGTTATATTAATTTGCATTTCTCTAATCAAGAGTGATTTAGTGCATTTTTTTTTATGTAACATTTTTTAAATTTATTTTTTAATAAATTTCTTTATTTATTTTTAGTTTACCACGCACGGTTCTACATAGTTTTGAGTTCCAGTTTTTCTCCCCTCCCTCCCCCCTCCCTCCCCAAGACGGCATGAAGTCTCATATACCTGTCATGTATAACTTCACATTGAATTAATTTATGCACTAGTCAAGTCGTGGAGAAGAATTTTGACCAATGGAATGAATCATGAGAAAGAAGAAACAGAACCAAAAAAAAAAAAAACAAAAAAAAAACCCCAAAAACAAAAACAAAAGAGAAGCAGAAAAGGCGAGCATGTAGTGTGCCTCAGTCTGTATTCAAACTTCGCAGTTCTTTGTCTCGATGAAGATAGCATTCTCCATCGTGAGTCCCCTGGAGTTGTCCTTGCCCCTTAGGTTGCTGAGAAAAGCACAGTTTGTCGGGGTTGGTCCCCACGGAATCCATATATCTGTGGCTGTGCACAACGTTCTCCTGGCTCTGCTCCGCTCACTCAGCATTATGTCGTGTAGGTTTTTCCAGGTTGTTATGAAGTCTGCATCATCCCCATTTCTTATGGCACAATAGTATTCCATCACCTTCATGTACCACAGTTTGTTCAGCCATTCCCCAATTGATGGGCATCCCTTTGATTTCCAATTCTTGGCTACCACAAAGAGAGCTGCTATAAATATTCTTGTACATATGGGTCCTTTTCCCGCTTGCGTGATTTCTTTGGGATACAACCCTAGAAGTGGAATTGCTGGGTCAAAGGGTATGAACATTTCTATAGCCCTTTGGGCGTAGTTCCAAACCGCCCTCCAAAATGGCTGGATCAGCTCACAACTCCACCAGCAATGCAACAATGTTCCAATTTCCCCACATCCTTTCCAGCATTTATCATTCTCCTGATTTGTTATTTTAGCCAATCTGACAGGAGAGATGTGGTATCTAAGAGTTGTTTTGATTTGCATTTCTCTAATCAGCAGCGATCCAGAGCATTTTTCCATATGCCTGTAGATAGCTTTAATTTCTTCCTCTGAAAACTGCCTGTTCATATCCTTTGACCATTTCTCAATTGGGGAATGGCTTGTATTCCTATATATTTGGCTCAGCTCCCTGTATATTTTAGAGATGAGGCCTTTATCAGAGATACTAGTTGCAAAGATTTTCTCCCAATTTTCTGCTTCCCTCCTAATTCTTGTTGCATTGGCTTTTTTTGTACAAAAACATTTCAATTTGACATAATCAAAATTATCCACTTTGCATTTTGTAATGCTCTCTATCTCTTGTTGGGTCATGAATTCTTTACTTTTCCACAAATCTGATAAGTAAACTATTCCTTGCTTTCCCAAATTACTTAGAGTATCAACTTTTACTCCTAAATCATGAACCCATTTTGACTTTATTTGGTATATGGTGTAAGATATTGGTCTATGCCCAGTTTTTGCCCTACCATTTTCCAATTTTCCCAACAGTTTTTGTGAAATAGTGAATTATTAGCCCAGAAACTGGCCTCTTTGGGTTTATCAAAGAGTAGATTGCTAAACTTGTTGATTTCACCTACTTGTGTACCTATCCTATTCCACTGATCCACACCCCTGTTTCTTAACCAGTACCAGGCAGTTTTGATGACTGCTGCTGTGTAGTACAGTTTAATATCTGGTGTGGCTAAGCCACCATCTCTAGCATGTCTTTTCATTGATATCCTAGATACTCTAGACCTCTTGTTTTTCCAAATGAATTTTGTTATTATTTTGTCCAGCTCAGTAAAAAAATTTTTTGGTAGTTCGATTGGTATGGCACTGAATAGATAGATTAATTTAGGTAGAATTGTCATTTTTATTATATTAGCTCGGCCTAACCATGAGCAACTGATATTTCTCCATTTATTTAGATCTGATTTTATTCACGTGAAAAGTGTTTCATAGTTATGTTCATATAGGCCCTGGGTTTGTCTTGGCAAATAGACTCCCAAATATTTTATAGTGCCTTCAGTAACTTTGAATGGAATTTCTCTTTCTATCTCTTGCTGTTGGGCTTTGTCAGTAATGTATAGGAATGCTGAGGATTTATGTGGGTTTATTTTATATCCTGCAACTTTGCTAAAGTTGTTTATTATTTCAAGTAGTTTTTTACTTGATTCTCTAGGATTCTCTAGATAAATCATCATATCATCTGCAAAAAGTGATAATTTAGTTTCTTCTTTTCCTATTCTAATTCCTTCAATTTCTTTTTCTTCTCTTATTGCTACAGCTAATGCTTCCAGTACCAAATTGAATAATAGAGGTGATAATGGACATCCTTGTTTCACCCCTGATCTTATTGGGAATGCATCTAGTTTATCCCCATTACAAATAATGCTTGTTGATGGTTTTAGGTAGATGCTATTTATAATTTTGAGGAAGGTTCCACTTATTCCTATGCTTTCTAGTGTTTTTAATAGGAATGCATGCTGTACTTTGTCAAAGGCTTTTTCTGCGTCTATTGAGATGATCATATGATTTCTGCTAGTTTTGTTGTTGATATGGTCAATTATGCTAATAGTTTTCCTAATATTGAACCATCCTTGCATTCCTGGAATAAATCCTACCTGGTCATAGTGTATTATTCTCGTAATGAGTTGCTGCAATCTTTTTGCTAATATTTTATTTAAAATTTTTGCATCAATATTCATTAGAGAAATTGGTCTATAATTTTCTTTCTCTGTTTTAACTCTACCTGGTTTGGGTATTAGTACCATATTTGTGTCATAAAAAGAATTTGGTAGGACTCCTTCTTCACCTATTTTCCCAAATAGTCTACAAAGTATTGGAATTAGTTGTTCTTTAAATGTTTGATAAAATTCACATGTAAAACCATCTGGCCCTGGAGATTTTTTCCTAGGGAGTTCGTTGATGGCCTGCTCAATTTCTTTTTCTGATATGGGGTCATTAAGAAATTTCACTTCCTTCTCTGTTAGTCTGGGCAGTTTATGTTTTTGTAGATATTCATCCATATCTCTAAGGTTGTCAAATTTATGGGCATACAGTTGGGCAAAATAATTCCTAATTATTGTTTTGATTTCCTCTTCATTGATTTAGTGCATTTTTATATGACTATAGACAGCTTTAATTTCTTCATCTGAAAACTGCCTGTTCATATCCTTTGACCATTTATCAATCATGTATCCTTATAAGGTTGATTCAGTTTTTTATATATTTGAGAAATGAGGCTTTTATCAGAAACACTGGCTGTAAAAATTGTTTCCTGGCTTTCTGCTTTCCTTCTAATCTTAGCTGCATTGGTTTTGTTTGTGCAAAACTTTTCAATTTAATGTAATCAAAATTATCCATTTTGCATTTCATAACATTCTCTTTCTCTTATTTAGTCAGAAATTCTTCTTTTCTCCATAAATCTGACAGGTAAACTATTCCTTGCTTTCCTAGTTTGCTTATAGTATCAGCCTTTATATCTAAACCATGTACCCATTTTGACCTTATCTTGGTTTGCAATGTAAGATATTGGCCTATGCCTAGTTTCTGCCATACTATTTTCCAGTTATCCCAGCAGTTTTTGTTAAATAGTTAAATATCCCAGAAGCTGGAGTCTTTGGATTTATCAAACAGTAGATTACTGTAGTCATTTACTACTATGTCTTCTGTACCTAACTTATTCCACTGACCTACCACTCTATTTTTAGCCAATACAAAGTAGTTTTGTTGATTGCTGCTTTATAATACAATTTAAGATCTGGTATGGCTAGGCCACCTTCCCTTGCATTTCTTTTCATTAATTCCCTTGATATTCTGGGCCTTTTGTTCTTCCAGATGAATTTTGTTATTACTTCCTCTGTACTGTAGACATCATAAAATTTTGGGAATCTACCTGCCAAGAGAAACCAAGGAATTATAGAAACACAATTGCAAAACACTTTTTACACAAATAAAGTTAGATCTAAATAACTGGAAAAATATTAGTTGCTCATGGGTAGGCCAAGCTAATATAATAAAAATGACAATTCTACCTAAATTAATTTACTTATTCAGTGCCATACCAATCAAACTACCAAAAAAGTTTTGTAGAGCTTGAAAAATAGTAACAAAGGCAATTTTAAAAATGGGTTAGATGGAATTGGAGTACTAGTGGCTAGCAGTTGAGAGACCACATCAGAATGGCTCAGGGGACCCCTAGGATCATGAGGGGGAGTTGCAGCTGATCTTGTTCTGGGAGGGTGAGGTTACATTTTTTGGAAAAGCTTTTTAAAAAGAGGGGAAAAAAGCAATTCCACAAAACCAGTGAATGAAAGGACCATATCTGACAGCTGTGAAATATTCCCCACACATCCAATGTCTCTCCTCCCTGCCTTACTCCAGTCTTCTCCAGGGCCAAGCCTGGCTCTCATCCATCTTCTCCCTCCTTCTGACCTAAGGCTCCCAAAGAAGGAGGAGAGACTCTGTAAAGAAGATAAGAAAATAGCTTTAGAAGAGAAAATACAGAAAAGTTCTTAGTGGCTCTTACTTACTTCCAAGTGGATTCTCCTGTGTTCCCAATGATCTGATCTTCCCTTGGTTTTTTGTTATCCTTCTTTAATTACTCTACCCTTTTCACTGCTGTGTCAGCTCTGATATTTCTGACTCTACTAAGGCCTGGGGATTTCCAGGCTTCCGTATGAGATCTGATAATTTAAAAATCCTAAACAAAAACCTCAGCCATCAGTAGGAACCAAACAACTTCAAGGAAGTAGGGCAAACCGAAAGTAAAGGAAAAGTTCTTTATTGCATAACTCAGATACTCAGTCACTCAGAGAAGCCACAAAAGGAACTGCCTGATTTCAGTGCTGAAAGACAATTTCTTGGTGGAGAGCTTTAAGCTCATTCTCAATAATTTGCAGTAACAGAGGGGAGCTGAATCATCCAGAAGATTCCTGGGACCCCTTCCCATCCTGCTTTTGCCATTAGAGAAGGATCTTTCTAGAGAACTCACAGATTTTATTTTTGTAATATGGACCTTCTCCATCCTAGTTCAATTAGAATTAAACAAAGAGAGTTAGTGACTTGAATGTAGTGAAAATAGATAATGTCTCTGGTTTGCATTTTCTGGAAGCAGTGTCTCGTTGATGGTGGCAGTGAGTCTGCTTAATTCCTGGTGATCATTGAGAAATCTTAAAGATTTATCATTCCTTAATACAATGTTCAATGTGTATATTAGAGTGCTATAGCATAGAACACTTAAAGGTCAATGTCACAATATCACAGATTTAAAACTTAATACAATGTTCAATGTGTATATTAGAATGCTATAGCATAGAACACTCAAAGGTCAATGTCGCAATGTCGCAATGTCGCAATGTCACAGATTTAAAACTGGAAGAGACCTCAGAGGTCATCTACTCCAACCTCCTTCTCCCCCTCCCCCTACCACTCCCATACTTTACCAATGAGAAACCTGATGTCTCATAAAGGTTAAACGACTTACCTAGGGTTTTACAGATATTAAGTGGCAGAGCTGGGACTGGAACCCAGGTCCTCTATAACTCCAAATCTAGTGTTATTTCCATTGTTCTTCTGCTGCCAGGGTCTCAGAGATCCATAACAGATTGTGGGAGTTTCCTTTTATTTATTGCTTCCTGCATTTTCTTATTTTATACTGTGGATTTTTGAGGGTGTCTTTTGTAGCCTGCAACTTCACTGAAACTATTGATTGTCTCAATTAATATTTTTGCAGATTCTCTAGGATTTTCCATACCATCATATTATCAACAAATACAGATAGTTGTATCTCCTCTTTACCTATCTTTACGTCTTCATTTCTTTTTTTTTTATTTTTTTTGTTTGTTTTTGGCAGGGCAATTGGGGTTAAGTGACTTGCCCAAGGTCACACAGCTAGTACATGTGGCAAGTGTCTGAGGTCGGATTTGAACTCAGGTCCTCCTGACTCCACGGCTGGTGCTCTACTCACTGTGCCACCTAGCTGCCCCTACGTCTTCATTTCTTTTTCTTGTCTTATTCCAGTTGCTATCATTTCCAGAATTCTATCAAATAAAATAAAAAAGTAGTTTTTCTTTGCTAGTTCCTTCATAGCTAGTTCAATTTATTTTCCTGAGGTTGAGTGAATCAAAATCTCTTTTTGTTCTTCTGATAGTTTGGTTATTTTATGTTTTTGAAAGATCCTATTTCTTTTGCACTCTCAGGTTTGGTAGCATATAACTGTGCTAATATGTTCGGATTTTTTTTTATTTCTTCTTTTTTTCTTATGATTTTACCTTGGTTATTTACTATTTTATTGATTTGGTTTTCCACCCTCTTATTTTTAATTAGATTAACTAAAAGTTTATCAATTTTATTAGTCTTTTCAAAGAACTAGCTTTTATTTTTATTTTTCATTAATGTTTTTTTCAATGTGTTTATTCTATAATTTTACAAATCTTCTTTTTGGTTTTTATATTAGGTTTGTTTATTTGTTGGCTTTCTGATTTTTAAAATGCAGATTCAATTCATTAATCATTTCTTTTTTATTTTTTAATGTATATTTATGGGGAAATGTTTTTTTTTCTCCAGAGGAATGCATCGATTGTATCCCCAAAGTGTTGGTATGTTGTTTCATCATTATCACTGTATTTCAACAATTATTGTTTCTATGACTTGCTCTTTGATGCATTCATTATTTAGGATCTCATTGTTAAGTCTCCATCTTGGTCTTTTGCTTGTAGTCCTGAACCAATGATTATTTTTGTTGCATTATGTTTTTGTTTTGTTTTTTTTTTTGGAGGGGTGAAGGCAAGGCAATTGGGGTTGATTTACCCAAGGTCACACAGCTAGTAAGTGTGTCAAGTGTCTGAGGCCGTATTTGAACTCAGGTCCTCCTGACTCCAGGACAGGTGCTCTATTCACTGCACCACCTAGCTGCCTCATGTTGCATAATGTTTTGCAAAACATAGATTTACTATTTCTGTCTTCTTATATTTGTTTGCAACATCCTTGTGCCTTAAAACATAGTCAATTTTTGTAAAAGTTCCATGTGGCATTGAGAAAGATGTATATTGTTTTGTAGTCTGTAGCACCAATGTGATATTCACAGTACCTGTGGTGGCTACGAATATACCAGCATAGTTCTGGATCACAAAATATAATAGACTTTCTACATGGAAAATAGAACCAAAACATTATTCAAACACCAGAAAGCCAAATCCATCACAGCAACAAAGAAATCTGCACACAGTAGCAATGCAGGGGGCACTGCCATCCCCAAGCCTTCCTTTTGTTAGGGCCTTCCTACAAAGGAACACCCTCAAGCAAAAACACTAACAGGATCCCTTAAGCAAAATGCCCTTCCCTCGTTCACATCTAGCTGCTTTGCTTCTCTGCTTCCTCTCTCTTTCCCAGCTCGGACTGCTCTGACCAACTTCCTCTCAGCTCTGCTCCACCCATCCTGCTCCACCTTTCCTGCTCTACCCCTTTCTGTTCCACCCTTCAGCAAGCTCCTCCCACCACAGGCTTCATGTGACTCAAACTCACGTGACTCAGGCTTCTATGTGACTTAAGCAGGTCACATGGGCTTATTTATAAATGGGAAAGATCTTCCCCTTAAGCAAGAAATACATTAACAAAACACAATCCCATCTAAAAGATGTCATATATATTTTAATGCTAGTTTATTCACATATTTGTTCTGTTCCATATTTTCGTCTTTATTCATCTTTCTGTTAGACATATCCAAAATACAGAGACATTGAAGTTTTCCATCACTATTGTGTTACTATGTCTTATAGTTCAGTTCATGTTTCCTTTATGAATTTGGATGATAAGGTTTTTGGAATATATAAATTTATTACTAATATTGGTTTGTTGCCTATGGTTCTTTTCAGCATAATGTAATTTCCTAGTTAATCCCTTTCTATTTTTTGAATATTTGTTTTTGTCTTGTCAAATAGCATGAGTGTGACTCTTGGTTTTTTGGATTCACTTGATGTACAGTCATTTTTTTTTTTGCCTATCCTGTCATTTTTACTTTGTACATATCTTTATTTTTTAAACTGTTTTTTTTAAATAAGCAACAGATTGTAGGGGCTTATTTTCTTATTGAATCTGTCACTTTTCCCCTTTTATTGAATTGTTTAATCCATTTGTGTTTAAAATTATGAGTTAGGCTTATATTTTCATCCCTTTGTCTCCAACATTGTTTTCTTAACTATTATTTTCCCCCTCTTCTGCTATCCACATTTACTTTAGCTTAAACTTTTTCAAGGTGGTCCTGTTCCTAATGGCTTTCTTCCATTTATTCTTGATCTCCCTTCCCTTTGAAGTCTTGGTCATTCCTTTTTCTTTCCTGCTTTTATCTGGCTATTTAATTCTTCCACTCTTTTCTCCTCTCAGTCAAGTAAATTCATCCTCCTTTTCTTCCCCTTCATTTTTCAGTCATGTCCAACTTTTCATTATCTCATTTGGAGTTTTCTTGGGAAAGATCCTGGAGTGGTTTTCCTTCTTCTCATTTTACAGATGAGGAAACTGAGGCAAACAGGGTTAAGTGACTTACCTAGGGTCACACAGCTAGTATCTGAGGCCAGATTTTAATACAGGAAGATGAGTCTTCTCAAGGGTTTCTTGCATTCATTGCCTTCATTATCCATCCTCTTTTGCTATCTGTTCTAGACCCACCTTCTCTGATTCGTGACACATGGTTTTCTAGTTCTCCTTTATACTCTGCATTCCTCATGGAGTCAAAACTTCTGCATTATTCATTATAGGCTCTTCTCTCTAAGCAGTTTCTGCCATTGCCTTGTAGAGCTTGTATTATAAATTCCCTTTACCTATATCCATGCCCTCCTTTTTGCTCTTGGAGTTCTATCTCCACACCTCTTCAGACAGGACAAGTGATCTTTTAAAGCACCAAATCCCTGCAAGATACCCAATATGAGCTCATCTCTCTTGACAGAACATTGTCATCCATGGGCCTATAGGAACATTCATCAGTGGAACTCTGTCCCACCACCACCATAAGATTTTCCTCTTTTACAACCTCCTTTCAATCCTTTCCCCCTCCTACTCATCCCCATCCCTTGTGGGTGAGTCTCTTCTCTCTCTGATAGGCCACAGGGATCATCTTCCCCTCATTGCTAGCTCTTGTTTTGACCCAGTTACATTATACTTTCCCCTCTGTCCTTCTCTTCTCTTTCTTTTCATGTACCTTCCCACTTTGATGAGTCAGTCCCAAAAGAACACTGATTCCTCTGTAGGTGGGATGTTGCCAGTTTCTGTTCGTAATGTTCTAGCCTTACCTCTCCACCATTAATTCAACCTGACTTCTGCCTTCACCCATGTCTCTTTGTGTATGTTTTGAATATCTCTCACTGGTCTCACTGTTGTCACTCTGTTGCTGTTGCTGTTCTTTGTTGCTGCATTCATTTATCTCTCTTGTGTTTCCCTTGTCTGAGGTATTCAAGAAATAAATAATCTCTTCAGGTCTCGTTTTCTTTATAACAGTGTTCACAATTTCTTTTCATTGAATGTCCATCTTTTTTCATTCATATTTAAGCTCAGCTTTTCAGATAGGTCACCCTGGGCTGCATTATGAGCTCCACTGTCCTTCAGAAAAATTCCATTCCCTCCTGAGTTTTCTGATGAGTATAGGATAGTCTTGTGTTATATGAATTTCCTTTCCTTTGTATTTGAAGATCATTCTCCTTTCAGAATATATTGTTTCTAAATTGAATTTTAAAATTTAACCACTGTGTGTCTTGGAGTTTCCAGCCCTGGCTTTTTTTTCTGGAGGTAATCTATGCATTCTTTATTTGATATTTCCTTTTCTGTCTTCAGAAGTTCTGGACAGTTCCTTTGTATTACTTCTTCCATTATAGTGTTCAGGTTTGTTGTCTTATGTTCTTCTAGGAGACCTATGATCTTTCTGTCTTCAAGATCAATATGTTTGGCTTTAATATTTTCATTTAATGTTATTGCTTTTTTCCTTTCTTCTTCTATATTATCCTTTATTTCTGTATACATACATTCCCAGTCAGTTTTCCTTTTTTGTTCCTTTGGTGATACTTGCTACTGAAGATTGAAATTTTCCAGTCTGCTGATTATTTCTGCTCTGCAGGCCATATATTCTACTCCCATTACTCTCATTTCTCTTTTAAACTACTCAGGAACAATGTGTTGTAGTTCCATATTCTCTCCAAATCCAACAGGGCCCTCTGTCATGTGAAGTATTGTCATTTTTCCTTTGTTTTGCAGTATCAGTTTGTAGATGCTAGAACTCATTTATTAGTTCTGGACAGAATATTTCATTCTGCTGTCAGCATTTTCCCTGTTGATTTATCTGCTTATGTTTGAGCTCTTTGATTTATTTTCTTCCTGAGATAGTTGGCAATTTTAATCTTTTCCCCTCTTATTTTCTCTGATTGCTCCTTTCTGGCTCTTTCCTCTCTCGTGGTGGTTTTCCTTTGGGCTAAATCCCAAAGTGTCTCAGCCTCCTCCCATATTAGGCAGCTCACAGTTTACCAGCCTAGATTTCTGTCCCAAGTGACTTTTGGGAGGGACAGAACTGGCCTAAGCTGGATGCTAAACTCTTTCCTTCAGGTTTAGTGTAGGGCTGCACAGCCCTCCTTTCACTCACCCTCTGACATCCAGTGTCCTGTCCCATTTCATCTGTTCCTCAGTTCTCTGGCCCAGTGGTTCAGAGTGCTGCTGTGGTGGTGCTATTGTAGCACAGTAGAGTTCATTTTCTGTCTTGTGGAGTCTGAATCTCTGAGGTTTTTGGAGGAGGAAGAGGGGTTGAGGTGTGGCGTTGAACTTTATTTTCCTTCCAAACATGTATACTGCCTCATTCCTTCTGTTCTTCTACTTTTCTTCCAGAATCTTTTGCAGCATAGAGGTCCAACAGACTAGCACAGCCTGGAGTCTGGATCTCCTTGGCACTGGAAAGATAGAAGGGGGACTGGGTTGCATTTTGTTGCAATTCTGTGGGTTAATCAGTTAGTGTAGCCTTGCTGCTGGAGAGGTGGTGGGCAGTGGGGGAGGGATGCTGAGTGAGCTCAAGGTAGGTGTCAATTCATGGAGGTATTTTTAAGCCTTTTTTAAAAAATTCCTAGTTTCTTAAATGTGGGATACATTTGAAGTTGCTTTATAATCAGCATATAATTTCTGTTTTGGAGAGTTTTGAGAAATTGTGAGGATCAGAGAAAATGCCTCTGTGGCATCTTATTCATCATGTGACCACAAAAGCAGTTCTTAGGAGCAAGTTTATATCTCTAAATACTTTCATCAGTTTAAGAGAGAAAATCAATCAATGAATTGGGAACAAAACTTAAAAAAACATGAACAAGAAAAATTGAAAATCCCTAATTAAACATCAAAACAGAAATTCTCAAAATTAAAGAAAAAATTAGTGAAAGTGAAAGCAAAAAAAAAAAAAACCAACACAGTGAATTGACAAAGTTTTGTTGTTGTTTGTTGTTCAGTTGTTTTTCAGTTGTGTCTGTTTCTTCCTGACCCCCATTTGCAGTTTTCTTGGCAGAGATGGCAAATGTTTTGCCATTTCCCTCTTCAGCTCACTTTATAGATGAGGAAATGGAGGCAAACGGGATTAAATGACTTGCCCAGGGTCACACAGCTATTAGGTGTCTGAGGCCAGATTTGAACTCAGGAAGATTCATCTTCCTGGGTCCAAACCAGCACTCTATCCACTATGCCACCTACTGCCCCAAATAAAACTAGAAACTGATTTAAAAAAAAATCTAATGAAATATATACAGTTAGCTAATCTGATAAAAAGAGAGAGAAAAAACAAAGTTCTATAAAAAGCGAAGAAGGAAATCTCTCAACAATTCTAGAAGAGAAAATAGAAATTGTAAGTAAAAATTTTGCTCAGTTGTTGCTAACAAAACTGAAAACTTAGAAGAAATAAATGGATAATTAAAAAAGTATAAAATACCATGATTAAAAAAAGAAGAAAGAAACTATTTATATAACGTATGATCAGAAGAAGAAATTATCAAAGAAATAAAAATCTAGGACCAGCTTTATTTACAAATGAATTCTATAAAAAAATTTAAAGAATGTTTAATTTCAATGCTATATAAACTGTTTTCAAAAATAAGAAGGCACTCCTCTAATCTCTTTGTATGTTACAGATATCTTAATACCTAAATTAGGAGAGAAAGCAGAGAAAAAAAACTACATACCAATATCCCTAATAAGTAGTGACATAAACATTTTAAATACAATATTATTAAGTAGGCTGCAACAAGAACTTAGAAAAATTACATGCTATCACCATAGTGTATTTATATCAAGAATGCAGAGTTTTTTCATCACAATTAAGATTATTAGTATAATAAGTCATGTTGATAATATGAACATCAAACCATATAATTATTGATTCTGAAAGGTTTTTGACAAAATAAAGCAGCTATTTTTATTAAGACCTCTAGAAATAGTAGGAATAAAGGAATCTTTCTTTAATAGAGTAAATACTATATAATGAAATCTTAGTGCAAACATTTTATAGTTAGAAGCCTTGCTAGTAAGATCAGGGGTCAAGCATGGGTTCCCAGTAGCTTTACCCTTCTTTGACAAAGGCAAAGCAGTAAGATCCAAAAGAGAAGTTAAGAGAATAAGTATAGGCAAATAGGTAACAAAATAACCACTTTTTTGCAGATGATTTTACTTTCAAACAGAAGATGAACTTCGCTAGGATACAGAGATTAACTCTATACTGTATAGACTATAGATGTTATACCTAAAGAATTTAACACACTTGGAAGAGTCATCCACATTTATGATGACAAAGCTCCATTTAGAGCAATGAATATGTGAAGCATCCCAATAGATTTTTTAATGCATTTAACATCAATAACTTTATTAAATAACAAAAGGAAATCCCTTTGGCAAGTGATCTGGAGGTAGAGTAAGATTTAAGGAATCATAATCAAATAGAAAGTTAATGTGGAGTTGAGAATTGGTGTAGTGATTCCAGAAATCATTTGGGAATTATGCTCCCCAATTTTCTTTTTAGTTGTACATATGCTTTGAGCCAGCTATACCACTACTAGGCCTATATACCAGAAAGATCACAGAAAGAGGAAAGGGACTCATATGTACAAAAATATTTATAGTAGCTCTTTTTTTGTGGTGATAAAGAATTAGAAACTCAGGGGGTGATCATCAACTGTGGAATGGCTGAACGAATTATTATCTATTAATGCAATGGTATGTTATTCTGCTCTAAGAAATTACAGGAGGCAATATTAGAGAAAAATCTGAGAAGATTAGTATAAACTGATGCATAGTAAATCAAGCAGAAGTAGGGGACAATTTTATACAATAATAGCAATGTAGAGACAAATAACTGTGAAATCTTTAAGAACAGCAGCAGCAACAACAAAAAAAGAAATCCTGAAAAACTCAGATCAAGGCAGTAAAGAACCAGGATTCCAGAGGACTGATTATGGAACATGGAACTCACTCTCTGAAAGACAGGGGATGAACTCAAGGTATAGAATTAGAAATACCTTTTCAGATCTATCTGTGGGTTTAGCTTTTCTTTCTTTTTTCCAAGTGGTAGTATATAGGAGGAAGACAAAATAATAACGATTAGGATAATGATAATAGCATTTATAGAGCACCTTAAGGTTTGTAAAGCCCTTTATAAATATGATATCATTTAATCCTTAAAACAATGCTGGGAAGTAAATTCTATTATTATCCTCACTTGTTAATTGAAAAGAAATGAAATTTCCAAAAATATTGGGGGGATCACACATTGCTTTCTACTTAGAAAACCAGAAAAAAATGTCAGAAATTTGTTTCAGCTCTGAATAGTCTCTTTGCATCTGGACCAAGCCCAAGGTCCTCTACATTCCTACCTCCCCTGCTTCATGAACAGAACATCACCACCCAGTTCCCCATTCCTCTTTAGCAAAATGACTTTTGACTTCATGTAAGGACAGTTTGTCCTGTATTTCCTGTAAACTTTGAGGTAAATGGAAACTGAAACTGGTTTGATTTAAGGAAATTGATGGGTTGTTTGTGAATGTGTATAAGCATGTGTCTACAAAGGGCTTTGGACACCAAAGAGAGGATTCTGTATTTGACCCTAGAGGTGACAGGTAACCTCTGGAGATTACAGCATAAAGAGAGGACATGGTCAGACCTGCATTTAGAAAGATCACTTTGATAGTTGAGTGTAGGATCGGCGGGAGGGAAAAGAGACATGAAGCATGGAGAACAACCAGAAGGGTATTACAATAGCCCAGGTGTGAGGTGAAGAGGGTGTACACCAGAGCAGTAGTAATGTCAGAGGGGGGAATGTACATGGGAGATGTTGTAAAGTAGAATCAATAGGACCTGGGAATAGTTTAGAGATGGGGAGGGAGAGATACTGAGGAGGTGAGGATGATGCCTAGTAATTGGAAGGATGGTGGTATGCTCAATAGTAATAGGAAAGTTAGGAAGAGGGGACGGCTTTGGAGAAAAGAAAACGAGGTTAGTTTTGGACATGTTGAGTTTGTGATGTCTATGAAACGTTCAATTTAAGAAGTCCACCATGTAGTTGGAGCTGTGAAGCTGGAGGTCAGAAGAGAGGTTAAGGCCATATAAATAGTTCTGAGAATCATATGAAGAGAGATGACAATTGAACCCATGAGAGTTAACGAGATCACCAAGAGAATAAACATAGAGGGAGAAGAGAAGAGAAGAGGGCCCAGTCAGCAGGCTTAACCTGGAGAAAGAGCCAGCCACTCAAACTGAGAAAGAGTGGTCAGAACCCCAGGAGTGGCTATCCTTCACTATTACTGCTTTTAGCCCAGCCCTCATAGCCACCATATATTGGCATCCACCACACTAGCTTATTATGGTGGGGTTCTTTTTTCTTTGGCTACTAGCCTACTTGCTGATGCCTGCCACCCTTCTGGAGGGAAGGTCTGGGCTGCTCCTGTTGGTGTTTTCCTGGAGTGTTGAGTGTGTATTATTCCAGGATCTCAGGGGCTGGCTGCAGACCAGCAAGCTTCCAGTGCTCCCAAAGTGATCTGATTCAGCACAAAGTCTCTTTGCTATCTGCTTCCTTCCCCCACCCTGCTTTCCCCTTATGAGGTCTATAAGTTCCAGACCTTCCTGACCTGGCTTTTTGTCTCTGAAAGACCAGATTGCTGTTGGATTCCAGCCCTATCAACCCACCAGAAAACTCTGTTGGTTCGAAGTGGCAGAAGTGTAGGTTCTCACTTGGGCTAGGATTCCTGCCTTGGTTCTGCTGCAGGCTGGGCTAGATGCTAGAAGTGAGTCTCTGCTCTGAATTTGGGTCCAAGGCACGCCTTTGCTGCTGCGGGCTTCTGAATTTCCTCCTTCTCCATTAACAGCCCAATGCCTCCACTCCCATGCACAGTTCCCTTTCTCAGCCCCCATAAATCCATGGCCCAGACCTGGGTATTAGGCAACAAAGCTGCCATTTTGTACCTGTCCCCATTAGAGTTCCCAGGTAATGGGCTGACAGTGCCCCATGTGCATCTCAGATCTCTTTTTGCCTTGGGTGCTGGAGTGCCCCATTCCCAGTGTTCATAGACCTTCCCTGTCTGGGAGCCTTTGGCCTTGTATGGGACAGAATTTTCAAATAATAGGAGAGACATCTTTAGCAGAAGCAAAGCAAATTTGGGCGAGATTTGGGCGTCGCCCATACTAGAGAAACCTAGTGGGGGAGGCGGGTGAAAGGGAAAGCTGCTCTAATTTATACTCTTAATGAAAAGATCCCCACCCACCCCTATCCTTTCTCACCATTGTCTGGGAGGCAGGCTTACAATCTAGCCGGAAAAAATAGAACTCAACTTCCTGGGGTGGCGTCCAAAAGTCTAGGAGAAGAAATGAGGAGGGGTAGGGGTCCAATTCCTTCGGCCTCATTCAGTGCAGGTCACAGTGACCCTTTCCTTATTTGGTCCTGAGAGTGGGGAAGGGAAGGGCCCCTACTGCTTCAGGCCCTGACTTTCTACAAGGTTAAATTCTAAGCCTCTCCTACTCCCTCAGACATTCCCAATTTCAGAAATGTGAGAAGAGTGTAACCCCTGTATTTTTATCCTGTGAAGTCTTCACAATTATTCTTCCCATTCAGCCTTAAGGCCACATGTGGCCTTCTAGGTCCTTAAGTGGGACCTTTTGACTAAGTCCATATTTTACAGAACAAATCCTTTTATTTTTATTAATACATTTTTGTTTGTCTTTTATATTTTTATTTTATTTGATTACAGCTAAATGTTAATGTGGCCTTCTAGCATGGAAACGTTCCCTACCCCAGCCCTATGGTTATCTAGGCTGGTCAAATGACTTACTGTGATTTTTTTTCTCAATTTCCCCATAAATATTAGGTCTGGTGCATGATTTAGATAAGTTTGGAGGAGTCTGTGGAGGGGGCTTACTTCTCTGCTTCCTATCACTTGACCACCTTGGCTCTGCCTCTGACCTTGGGAGTTTTCCATCTTACCTGAGGCTAAAACCTTCTGTTCCCGTTGTTTCCCCCCATTAGAATGTGAGATCCTTAAGATCAGGGACTGTCTTGGTTTTCTTAGCCTACTATGTGCTTAGCACATAGTAGGCACTTAATAATGCTTCACTCATTCAAAGACTACAGAGAGGACAAGAGTGACGAAGCCTGAGAAAAGGCCACTGGATTTATTGATTAAGAGGTCATTGGCAACTTTGGAGAGAACAGTTTCAGTTCAACGATGAGGCCAGAAGCCAGAATGTAGAGAGTTAAGAAGAGAGTGAGAGGAAAGGAAGTGGAGGCATTGCTGGAAGAAGGCCTTCTCAGATCTTGTGCAGCACAGAGCCCTGCCTCCATGGTGCTGTCTGTCGATTTGTCTGGCTGTGTCTCGGGGCCCAGGAAGCTTCTGTAGCCTAGAATGCTGCCCCACATTGTATGCCTCTCAAGGCCTGAGCAAACCTGGAGCCAGGATCTCCATGGCACTGGAAGGAGGGAAGGGGAAATAGATGTGGGCTTGTATTTTGAGGTGAGATCCTGGGTTGGTTCCTGGGGCTGGCTAGTGCAGCCTCAGTGTTGGCAGCCTAGAGGGCCATGGGGAGGGGGACTAAGGGAGCTCAGGGTAGGTGCCAGTTCATGGATTTTTGTTGTGTTTGTTTTTACCTTTTGGAGGATTTACCTTTTTTTGGTCACAGACCATGGAGAAAGTGGAAGTTAGTCTATCTTTGATACATAGTTTCTGTTTTGGAGCAGTTTTCAGAGATTGTAGAGATCAGAGACAATGTCCAGTCCTCTCTCTGGTTTGTCACCTGACCTCATAATTTCCTTTAAGAGCTCATTGATTAAGAATTTCTTCCTGTCCACAGATGTGAAAAATGTAACATTCAGTTCACCATGAATTCTTTTATGGTGTCATTTTAAAATATATTTAGATCATTGATCCATTTCGAAACGGTTGTAGTATGTAGACTGGATGCAGGCCATGTCTCCATTCATCACCAAATTATCCAGTTTTTCTGATAGATTTTGTTGAATAACAAATTCTTTTCCCATTGTTTTTCCCCCTTTTTATATAGATTCATCATTCAGTGACCTCAGAGGTCATCTAGTCCAAATCTCCCAGTTAGAAGATAAAGAAACAGAGCAGCTGGGTGACTCTTGTAAAGTCACAGAGATAGGTGATGGCACTGCCCAGACTCGGCTTCAGGTCCTCTGGGTCCAAACCCAACACTCCTTCCATTGCTGGTCAAATGACTCGCTGTGATTTTTTTTCTGAATTTCCCCATAAGTATTAGGTCTGGTGCATGATTTAGACATGTTTGGAGGAGTCTGTGGAGGGGGCTTACTTCTCCGCTTCCTATCACTTGACCACCTTGGCTCTGCCTCTGACCTTGGTCATCTGGTGGACTGTCAATCCTAAAGGCACCTGGGGAGCACAGTGGGGGAGGGTCCTGGCCTTGTAGTATGGAAGAACTGGTTTCACTTCAGTGTTAGCAGCTTTGTGACCCTGGGACCAGTCACTTTCTTTCAGCTTGGGTTTTCTCCTCTGTGAAATGGGTTTAATAAGAGCACCTACCTCTTCTTGTGAGGCTTCTTGTGAGGACCAAACGATAGAACCCATGTCCTGCATTTTGTAAACCTTCAAGTGCTATATAAATGCTAGCTCTTATCATAGCAATAATTATCATACCACTGAAATGTATTTCTTCCTAAAACTTTTTAAATCTATTCCAATTATTTACTTGTACAATTTTTAAAGCAGCCATGTAGCCTAATGATTGTCTATAGTCCTTGACTTGGAAACAGGAAACCCTGAGTTCAAATCCTGCTTCAGACACTCAGGCAATCTTCTGGGAGCCTATTGATTCTTTACCATCAGGCTTCTCAAGACAGCCTAGATTTTATCGTAAGGAAGAAAGTTTCTCTCTTTCCTTGTCTGTTTTAAATTTTATTTAAAGATAACTCAGTATATTGACTCTTCTAGACAATATCTCATCTTCCAGAGGCAATCAAGGATAAAAGTTTGTGACATCCAGTATAGTCCCTGTGTACAATGAGGTTACAGCTTACAAGATGTGCGCCCCAGAGGGCCAGTCATTTAGGCTCCCTCTGCCTCACTTTCATCATCTGTAAAATGGGGATAATTAGAACACATGGCTCACAGGGATGTTATGAGGATCAAATGAGATAATCACATAAAATGCTTTGCAATCACACATAAATGTTGGCTACAATGAAGATGAAGGCATATGTTGGAGATCTGGAGGGGTCCTTTTTCTTCTTCACTTTATTCAGGTTCATAAGGCCTGACCCCACATGATGCTTCTTAATACTGTCCCCAGCTGAGCATTTGGCAGCTCTCTTTGTCAGAGGACTCACAACTCATGGTCACCCACAGCTGTCTTGTTAGAAAACCAGGCAAAGTGCTTGAAATTCCTTCTGGCTGTGATCAGTCTTTTTGCCTCTGGACCACTTCCAAACACTCCCTTCACCTTTGGCATCCTCACCAGAATGCCAGCCAGCTGCCCCTCCCCACTCAGTTCCCTCCTAGAGAAAGACTTTGTGAATTCAAGAAAGCACAGTTTATGATTAACTGAACATCTGTAAGCTCTGAGTCAGATCGAAACAGAAGGTGATTTGATTCTAGGAAATCAGCCCATTGCTGTGCTTTCTTTGTGGTGTATGTGCATGCTGTGAGGTCCTTTATAAAAAAAAAATGGAGAAGCTGAATAATTATTCTCTACATGGAGAAGTTAACTGTTGTTTATTTAGAGCTAAACTTCAAAAGACTGATGTGAGTTGAGTTTATAATTGTCAAGAAATTACTTTTAATCTGGAAATATCTCTGCCATGGGAGCCCCTTCTCCCATTGGCGTGTTCTTTCCAGAGACCCCTTTCTTAACAGTATCAGCCACACCCAAGGCTGCAAAAACCTTAAACCAACTCTAGAAACCTGAGCTTAGAGAAGAGCAGCATGGGAGTGTTGGTGGAGAACAAGGAAGAACACAGGACAGCTGTGGGACCGTGGGCAAGTTACTGAATTTCAGGGTGCCCCTCCCCCACCCAGCCCCCAGGAAACTTTCTAAGACCCGAAGTGACAAAGAAAGAGCTGATCTACATGAAAAAGGAAAGTCTCTACTCAGCAGGAACCACAGGCCAGTTACACACACACACACACACACACACACACACACACACACACAGAGCAAAGAAATGAGGTGATTTCCTAGAATCAAGGCAGTTTCAGTTTCATTGTGGAAACAGGCGTTTATTAAATACGGGCAAACCAACATCAAGTGACTTGCTCAGAATCACGTGGTGAGTCAGTGCCTATATCCACAACTTAGGTGTTTACATACTCCATGAGACATTTTGGAGGGGTGTGAGATACTGGGAGAGTTTTCTGCAAAGAGAACAGTGCATCTGGGGCTCTAAGAGCACTTCCTGATAGTAGGGATCTTTGTCAGATTCCCGGAGAGAAATCCAGGAAGGAGAAAGCAGGCTGGTGAGACTGATGACACCCTGTTATAATTTCCCAGGATTATGCATTTCTATTGGGGGCGGGGGAGTCAGTGTGGAGGCTTATGGAAGGTTAGGCCAGGAGGAGCCTAGCAATGATTATCTTCTTGTTACCTAGGTTGATGAAGTGGTAAGTTGAGGCCCTTCTTGCACTAAAAATGTTTAGGGTTAAATGAGGGCAGCCTGACTTGATGTATTGTGAAAGCTCATGGTCCTTGGTGGGGCTCCCTTGATAAGGAGGCTAGCTTGACCATCCAGTAACCCAGAGTGCTTTATCTTTTTATGGGGAGCCTTGGTAGAAATGGAGTCCCACCAGAGGGATACCAATTTGGCATGAAATGGAGATATATTACTAAATAGTGTACACCACACGTTTCCAAATAGATCAGTGATTTGAACTGTTTTAAAAACTGTACCATAAAAGAATTAATAGTGGATTTCTATATTTTCATAGTTGTCAACAGAAGAAAAGTTTGTTATCAACAGTGTCTTAAAAGAAATTATGGGGTTAAATATAAAAACAAATAAAAAAAAATAAAAATAGAAAAATAATTCAACCAAAGTCAAGACAATGATTAATAAGATTTTTCAGGGTTCAAAACCAGTCTGTTTAGACCCAGAGTTGTGGTCCTGGATCAAGGTTTACCTGTATGTCTTTTTAAAATTTTTTTTTTTACAATTTTAATTTTTAGTTTACAATACTCAGTTCCACAAGTTTTTGAGTTCCAAATGTTCTCTCCCTCCTTCTTCTCCCTTCCCCCAAGATGGCATGTAATCTGATATAGGTTCTACATACATATACCTTCCCATTGAACTTATTTACATAATAAGTTGTAAAGAAGAATTATAACCAATGGAATGAATCATGACAAAGAATCAAAACCAAAAAAGAAGGAAAAAAAATGGAGAGCAAATAGTTTGCCTCAATCTGCATTCAGACTCCATAATTCTTTTTTTTTTTTGGATGGGGGAAGGAAGGGCAGTTGGGGTTAAGTGACTTGCCCAAGGTCACACAGCAAGTAAGTATGTCAAGTGTCTGAGGCTGGATTTGAACTTAGGTCCTCCTGACTCCAGGGCCAAAGTTCTACTCACTATGTCACCTAGCTGCTCCCAAGGCTCCGTAATTCTTTATATGGATGTGCATAGCTTTTTCCATCACGAATCTTTTGGAGCTGTCTTTGTACCTTGCATCAATGAGAGGAGCCATGTCTATCAAAGCTAGTCCTTACAGATAACGTGTCTATAATCATGTATAATGATTAAAGTTCTGCTCCCCTCACTCAGCATCAGTTCATACAAGTCTTTCCAGGTTATAATGAAGTCTGTCTGCCCCTCCTTTCTTATAGCACAATAGTATTCCCTTACATTCATATACCATAGTTTGCTTACCCACTCCCCAATTGATGGGCATCCCCTTGATTTACAATTCTTTGCCACCACAAAAAGAGCAGTTATAAATATTTTTGTACATACTGGTCCATTTCCCACTTAGATCATCTCTTTGGGATACAGCTTTTTGAGGTCTACTACAGATGCAAAATCTATGATTCTCAGTCTAAAGGTGAGGAAGATCTGGGAACAAGTCCAAAAATTTGGGGATCGTTTGGCTGGTGATAACCCCATAAAATACCCCCCAGGAGCAGCTGCTGTTCCCACTAGTGACCCAGGATGGAATTATCAAAAGAGTGAGGATAGAAAAAAGAGAGACCATATAGTAATTTGCCTGTTAGAAGGCCTAAGAACAGCATTTCAAAAGCAGATAAATTTTCAAAAAATTAGGGAAATTACTCAGGGAGAAAAGGAAAACCCTGCCCTTTTCCAAAACTGGCTAGTAGAAGCTATTAAGAAGTATACAAATTTGGATCCCGATTCTGTTGAAGGGACAGCAATCCTTAGCATGTATTTCATTAATCAGTCTGCCCCAGATATTAGGAGGAAACTGCAGAAATTGGCAATGGGACCTCAAACACCTCAGGCCCACTTACTGGGCTTGGCCTTTGGAGTGTATAACAATAGAGACCAGGTTGCAGCAGAGGAAAGAAAATGCAGGGAAAGGGCTAGAGACAGAGAACATACTCTATTCTTGGCTGCTGCCATGGCCAGGAAAAGACCCAAGGAGTGCCCTTCCAGGGGGCCCCCTTGGAGGAAGCCCAGCAGAGTGGGCCGTGGGGAAACCTGCTTTCTATGCCACAAGGAGGGTCACTGGTCCAAGGAGTGCCCCTCTAGGGCGACCCCTGGAGGAAGCCTCCAGGATCCACGTGTCCAGGACCATGCCAAGCATGTAACCAGGAGGGACATTGGAGGAAGGATTATCCCAGAGGTTGGAAAAGTGGTAGAGCCTCCTCCCAGTACCCTGCCCTCCAGTCTTCTCAAGACTTGGAAAGAAGGGAAAACCTGGGGCTTGGCAGTGCTCCCACTTTCTCCACCTCTCTCATGGAGCCCTGGGTGAAATCGAAGCTGAAGGTAAGGTTACCCACTTTATCACGGCTATGTTCTCTTGTTTTAACTAATTGCTCTGGCCCTACACGTCCCTCTACTCATCCGGTCATGGGCATCAAGGATCTGTTGTTTGAACACTCCTTCCTTACACTCTCCTCTGGCCCTCCCCCCTTGTTGGGAAAGGACCTGGTGGTGAAATTGGGGAGGCAATTTTCTCTAGTTAAACCTCCCAGCTCCCTTTCTACTCTGCTCACCAGACCACCTCCCCCAGAAGTGTGGGAGACAGTAAAGCCAATTTTTTGGGATCAGGGAATTGCTGGGAAAGCTACTCATGCCACCCCAGCCCTTAGTTGCCTTGGAGAGTCTAACGTGTTCCCCAAACCCTGTCAATATCCAATTAAGCTTCAGGCTTAATTGGAAGGACTGGGGAACTGGGAAGGACTGCAACCATTAATTGAAAGATTCCTTAAGCATTAAATCCTTGTCCCTTGTCAATCTCCTTGCAACATTCCAATCCTTCCCATAAGGAAGCCTAATGGACACTACCGAATGGTTCTAGATCTCAGGCTGTTAATGAAGCTGTTATTCCTATGCATTGCCACAACCCATATTGGAGTACCCAATAGTTTTCCACCCTGGACCTCAAAGATGCTTTTTTCTGTATACCTTTGCACACAGACTCACAATTTATTTTTGTCTTTGAATGGATACTTCTAGGGGAATCAAATTCACGTCAGCTAACGTGGACAGTCTTGCCCCAAGGGTTGCAAGATAGCTCTCATTTATTTGGCCAGGCTTTGGGAGAAGATTTAAGGGATCTGAAATTAGTTAACAGTAGCTTAATTCAGTATGTGGATGATAATCTTATTTGTAGCTCCACCTGTGAGGCTTCTTTGGCTGTGGCCCCAGAAACCATGAACTTCTTGGGTACTCAAGGCTATAGGGCCACCTTGAACAAAGTCCAGATAGCATGCCAATCTGTAAAGTATCTGGGCCACGAACTAATGCCTACCTCTCAATCCTTAACCTCGGGGAGGAAGAGGACAATACTGTCTATTCCTATTCTAGTCACTAAGAAACAAACTCAAACCTTTCTAAGCATGGCTGGATTTTGTAGACTCTGGATCCCTCATTGCTAAACCTCTTTATGACTCCACTCAAGGCCCTGACTCACTCCCTCTAGAGTGGGGCCTGGACCAGGCTAAAGCTTTTGAAATTTTGAAAACTAGAGTGACCACCACTCCAGCATTAGCTTTACCTAATCTAGAAAAACCTTTCACTCTATATGTTGAGGAAAGGAGAGGACAGGTTTTAGGAATCCTAATCCAATCCTTAGGACCTGACCCCAGGCCAGTTGCCTGTTTTTCAAAACAATTAGACTCCATGGCTGCTACAGACACTCTAACTGAGGAAGCTCCTAAACCTCCAGTTGGCCAGCCTTTAGAAGTTCTGACTCCCTATTGGAGTTCAGAGTACCCTGGAAGCAGAGGGCCACCAGTGCCTGGCTAACCACAGGCTCACCAAATATCAAGCCTTGCTCTTAGATATCCCTGACCTAATTTGGCTGTGCTGCACACTTCTGGACCCCGAAACAGTGTGGTACACAGAACAAGTGGTTAGGGGAGCTAGGTATGAAATAGTCATCTTTAATTCCCTCCAGGGAAATTGTCCTTTCTTTATACTTGTATACTGTCTGTTTGGTTGCTTGCTTAACCTCCTTGCCAGATTTGTCTCCTGCAGGCTCCAAGCCATCAACTTCCAGATGACTGCTCAGACTATGTACCCCTTGAACTGGACCCATCCAGGCAGGGACAGCTCTACACCCCTTCCCAGCAGGAAGCAATTTCAGAAGCTGAGACCTTTGTCCCTGACCCCAAAAGAATTTGGGTCCCATTTGTTTGAGGGGGGAATGATAGGGTTTAGACTGTGGGAATCCCCTTAGACCCCAAAAGAATTTGGGTCCTATTTGTTTGAGGGGGGAATGATGAGGGCACAGTCTCTGGAAACCCCCTTGAACTTGGAGTACAGTCTCTGGGAGCCCCCCATCAGCTCTCCAATCCTGTTTTCTACCCCTCAACCCCAAACCTCTTCAATATCAGCTTGGAATGCTCTACCACAAGTCAGGCATAAATAGTCCATGTGAACATTTGGGGTGGATACCCTAAATTTGCACATCCTATGTTTCCTTTGAGCTGTCTCAGTTCTGCTTTGCTCATGGAGCACAGCACCTTCTCTGAGGTGGGAAAGCCATGCCAAGAGGTCCTGTGCCAGTGTTGCTCATGTCACAAAATAAATTCCAAAGTTCTTAAGGGAGACCTTGAGAGTGTCCTTGTATCACTTCTTCTGGCACCATGCGGGTGCTTCCCCAATGTGAGTTCTTCATAAAATAGTTTTTTTTTGGTAAGCATATATTTTGCATTTGAACATTGTGGCCAGCCCATCAGAGTTACACTCTCTGAAGCAGAGTTTGAATGTTTGGCAGTTTAGTTAGAGTAAGGACTTCAGTGTCTGGTACCTTATCCTGCCAGCTGATTTTCAGAATCTTCCAAAGACAATTCAAATGGAAGAAATTCAGTTTCCTGGCATGGCAGTTGTAAATAGCCCAGGTTTCACAGGCATACAACAGTGAAGTCAGCACAATGACTCTGTAGACCTTCAGTTTGGCAGTCAGTCTAATACTTCTTCTCTCCCATACTTTCAGAACTTCCAAACACTGAGCTAGCTCTTGCAATGCACACGTCAACCTCATTATCAATGTGTACCTCCCTGGAATTTCATGATGGCATGCTTGCCCAGGTTCTAGATAATGGACAAGGTTCTCATGCTTTCCAAGTCACCAATGGAGTGAAACAAGGCTGGTGTTTGCTCCTGTGCTTTTCACCATCACGTTTTCAGCCATGTTGTCAAATGCTTTCCATGAGGATGAACGTGGCATCGAGGCCAGCCACTGCACTGATGGTAAATTCTCCAACTTGAGAACAATCCATATGATGAAAATGTTTTACTCTTGAGATCTGGCTGCTCTGATTAATCACAGGAATAACTGACAGCCACATTCTCAGACCAACATAATGCAGAGTAAAGGCGATAATCCTGAGCAGAGATGAGGCAAGGCGTAGGTAAGGTACATGGCCACTAGGAGACAGGCAGCGGGGGAAAACAACCAGGGACACTTTTCCATTTTTAAAGAAATGCAGGCACTTTTAATGCTAGAGTATTTGGGTCTCCATGTCATAAAGATATTTTTTTGTGTGGTAATTTAATTCACAAGTATTACAGCGTAAGATCTAAGCCAGCGCTGTCTAAACTGTGGCCCGCAGTGCAGTTTTATGCAGCCTGTCTGTGTTTACTACAGGCTTGGAAATTGACGTAAATGCTTTAACTAAAACATTTGTGTGGATTTCTGTGCTTGTGGTGGACTCAGGTAGGCCACATGGGGGCGCAAGGCCCGTGTTTTGGACAGCCCTGATTTAAGCCTTTGGTAAACACTCCAGCACTTGACTCAGTCTCTCCTGCATGGAATGCTTCCCCTCCTCGTCTCTGCCTTTTGGCTTCCCTGTTTTCCTTCAATTCTCAGCTAAACTTAAGGGAGAAACTTTTCTGGATCCCTTCAATGCTAGTGCCTGTCCTCTAATGATTATCTCCAATGCATCTTGTACAGATCTCATTTGTACACAGTTGTTTGCTTCTTCTCTCCCTGTACCAGCAGCGGCATGAATATAGGATGGAGTAATGGACACAAAAAGACAAAGACATGGGGCTAGGCGAGTCGTAGAGTCAAGCTATAGACTGATTTTAGTGGAGTTACTGACAGTATTTTATACAGGTTAATTGCTGAGTCATACAGACTTCAAAGAAGAGTACAATCAAGCATTGGTTAAGTTTTTTATCTCCTTCTTCCTAGGAGTGAGACACTATTTTTACTCAAGGCTAACCAAATTGAAATACTTATGTTCTCTCGCATATAGATAACCAGGCTGAAACATTTCTGTCATCTCCCATGTGGGTAATCAGCTACAAAGGCAGGTTTTCTTTGCCAAGTCTTTTTATCCTAAAACTGGCCTTGCCATGCATAGGCCCATTCTCAATCGACCCTGCCTTGCAGAGGTCTAAGAGGCCTAAACAGGATATAGCTGGCTCCCCACATCTCCCCCTTTAGACTGTGAGCTCCTTGAGAGCAGGGATTGAATTTTCCTTTCTTGGTCTCCTCAGCACTTAGCAGAGTTTCTAGCACAGAGGAGGCACTAAACAAATGCTTGTGGACTGACTGGAAGGCAACAGTAAACCAGGGGCCAACTTTTAAGCCTAAATGCCTTGTAGCAGCTCTAACCCTGTGGCAGAGTACGCTCCACAATTAGACTCCTGGAGGCCAGGACTCCTCTTACCAGTGTTCTTTCCTGCCAGCCTGTTCATCAGGTAGGATTTTCCAGTATAGTACAGGCCAACAATAGCTACTACCACCCCTGGTTTACTAATGGAAGAATCTGTAGGGCTTGCTGGTTTACCATCAGCTCTCCAATCCTGTTTTCTACCAGAGATATGGGGCCTCCACGGGCACTACTGATGCCTTGGTTACCTGCCAATGCAGAGGAACCCCTTAGACAGAAATCAAGAAGCAGAATTCACATAATCCTCAATTGACACTGCCTAGGTGAGTCAGATATCAATAACAGCAGAAGAGGGGATGCTGTGCACTTGTAGAATTCTATTTTTAGGGACACAGAACTGGCGATGGCAGATAATGATGACGATATTGATAGCAATGATAATACTTATCTTTATCTAGTGCCATAAGAGTTACAAAGTACTTTGCAAATATTATCTGATCCTCACACAACTCTGGGAGGTAAGTACAATTGTTATCCCCATTCTTACAGATCAGGGACTGAGGCAGACAGTTTCCAAGGTTTAAACACAGGTCTTCCTGACTCCTGGCCCAGCTTTCTATCCACTGCACCACTGAGATGCCTAGACTAGATGTCTTGACACTTTATTCTTAATCCCTAGAGCTGTCACATAGCACTTTGAGATTTCCAAAGAGTTTTGCTCATTTGATCCTCACACCAAGGCTGTGAAGTTGGTGCTGTTACCATCCCCATTTTATGGAAGAGGAAACTGAGACAAAGAGAGGTTCAGTGACTTTCTTAGAGTCCTACAGCCTGTAAGTATCTGCAACCATATTTGAACTTCAGTCCTGTCCCACTCATCGCACCACCAAGCAGTCATGTGTAAGCTGAGGCAGTGAGATCCCATGACTGTTCAGGCTCCTTCAAGCTCTGAATGCTCTGAACCATCCAAAGGAGGGTGAGAACTCAAGCTTTCTGCCTTCCAGACCATTTGCCTTAAAGAAAAGAAGTCTTTCACTTAGTGGAATGAAGCCTCATCTCACTGACACTGAGGAAGTGGATGCTCTTCATGTGAATTTCCTCCGATGTTCTTTATCCTGTCTGGTGAACATCAGCTTTACTTTTTAATATTTAGGTGAATTCAAATCAGAAAAACACAAACGTATTCATGCATACACACAGGTGTAAGGAAGTCTCAGAGCAATGATTTATTAGATGGAGCAAATATATTCTTTAACTTTTTTTGAGAAACTTAAACCCATTTGGTTATTGCACCAATTCAGCCAATCCGTTCATCCCGAACCCTAATAATTTTCCTACACCAGGTAACAGGACCATCAATGCAGTGCCCAAATTATGTAAAATTGAGGACCACACAGAGGTCTTTCTACTCTTAGTATCTTCAATCTGTTTTTGTAGTTCTTTCATCTGATTTTTCATTTCTTCAGCTTTTGCATGAAACCCTTCCTCCATCAGCTTCTTTTGTTCCTAAGAGAAGGCAAAAGCACAACAGCATTGCACACTGGTTAATTCCCATGCCACCAAGAACCATGCAATTCTATACATGTTTCCTGCATAAGATGTGACCCCTGAGTAGATTAGAAGAGGGGAAAAAGGCACAGGGGATTTCTCCTCAAGGGACATTTCTGGGTAGTGAGAAAAACCATCTAGAGGCTACACATTCTCTACAGTGACACATTACTTTCCCACTACTAGAGACAAGAAGGGCCAATGCCAAAATCTGTAACAGCTGAACACGAGGCCAATTGGGTTAGAACCATGGTCCTAAAAGGGAGAGCTAGGTGGTACAGTGCTGGACTTGGAGTCAGGAAGACCTGAGTTTGAATCCTGCCTCTGACACTCACTTACTGTGACTGGAGTCATGTTCCTTAAGTGATAATAGCTCCTAACACCCCAGATTGTTGTGAGGGTAAAAATGAGATAATGTTTGCTTTGTAAACCTTGAAGTGATATGTAAAATTCTAGCTGTCATCTTCAGCAATATTCTCAATTCATGATTGAGTGGTCCAGATGACATCATGTTTTAAAAAGGGTATAAAATACTATGTATTGGAGTGAACCAGGATGGGCTCCAGTCAACATCAAGGTGCCTTGATCATCTGGTCAATACTGAAACAAATGTGAATCAATATCTCCTGTCTCTATTAATAGACAAGACTGGATCTGTCCACATTCCAGGACTTCAGGCAGGACTTACTCTATCCCATAGCCGTTTGGGTAAGGGCTTACTGATAATGGTCCTAAGGAAACCAGGTCAGCCAAGGGATATGTTCTTGCCCCAGTTGTGGGCTCAGGTAGGAGGGTACAATTGACTCAGTCTGGGATGCTTGGCATCATCCTAGCAGCCCCAAACCCCAGGGGACTGTGGAATTAACTTGCACTGTCCATGGTTCTTAGGATTGAAGATGACCCCACAGACAGCTTGGATATTTTTAGGGTCTTTGTTGAGGACAAAGAGGCTTTGATGTGAATTTGGGGGGTTCAGTAAGAAGTAGGGGGAGCGGTGACAAATCCAAAGCAGTTCACTTTGAGGTTTCCCTCTGTGTGCTATGGTGTTAGAAGTACTAATCACAGGACCTGAAAGGTTCATGGTACTTTGTGGTTGTGAAGCCTTTTTTTTTAAACAGATGTTATGAAAGATTTTTGCGATCACAATTACATACAGAAGGCCAGGAATGTGCCTGATGCAGAACACAATAGCCTTGTCCGCTTGTGCTTGCATTTGCTCCTATGTTTTTCTTGGCCCCCTCTCATTTGTACGAGCCAGCATGGCCTTGTCCAGAGCCTTAGAGTCAGGGAGTCCTAAATTCAATTCATATCTCTGATACATCCTGGCTGTATGACCCAGGACAAGTCACTTAACCTCCTCAGTGTCCTCAGGAATTTTCTAGGACAATCCCTACATCTTGCTGCTGATTGTACTGGTAGAGGAAAATTTTCTTACTGTAGTTAGTTCCATCAATGAGGGCACAGGGCCAGCTCACTCTCTCTTACATTTGCAGGAAAGAGCCAAGGATTTGGGCATCAACACACTGGGGCAGGGGCGGGGAGGGCCTTGAACTCATCCCTCTACAATTTTCAGAAAGGATATCCATTATCAGATGCTATCTATGACAAATTTAGCAATGTAAGTTAAGCCAGAATTTTCTGACCTCAAGGCAGAGAGGCTCCTGGCAGAGATAATACCAGAGATTGCTGACCAGGAAATAGAATCCAAAAATAGCCTTAAGCCAGAATGTATAAGTTATTTGAGGTGGCCCAGATCTTTGTTTCAAAGAGCTTGGTCTCTGGGTTCTGCAATCTCCTGGAGAGAAAAGGCCCATTCTAATTGAGGCTCAGAGAAATTAATGGATCTCCTATGGGGAAAAAAAAAACACTGAGGGATATTCTCTGGACTGATGATTGTAAGTTAAGCTGTCAGCCTTGTATAAAAGGGATGCAGCAGAGAAGCCTCTGGGAATTAGATCTTTACTTTAAACTAATTGTGCCTGCTGGTTAACTAGAGAAATACAAACTTTGGTAGGAGCTTGTGAACTTTGAATGTCATAGGATGAGAACCTGTAGAATAATTTGAACTTGGAATAGTCTTGCCTGCCCAGCTCATTGTGGGAGCTCGGTGATGCTCTATGAGTGACACAAAAATCATTTGATCTGTACGACAATCTGTGCACTCAGTGAGGCAGATGTGATTGACCCTATATTACAGGAGAGAAAATTGAGGAGGAGGAGAAAAGGAAAGGGCTCAAACCTAGATCTTCTGATGAAAAGACCAGAGTCCTTTGCTCTCTGCCATGCTAATTCACATGAAGGCAAACTTGCCTCTCCTGTCCATCTGGCCATCCCTTTCCTGCCATGACATCAGTTGCTTCCTCAGCATAGGCACTGGTCCCAAACCCTGTGTACCTTTAGCTTATCTTCCAGAATCGTTTCTTGTTCTCTCAGGATCTGGATCCTCTCCTCCTCCATCTTCTTTGTCAATTGGTTGACGTTTTCTTCATAAGTTTTCAGCTGAGCTTTCATCTTCTCCTGCATTTCCCTTTGTTGCTGTTCCAACAAGTTCTTCTCCTTCTCGGCTGCTTCTCTTTTCACTTGTTCAGCTGTTTGATGGAATAGAAAATATGGGAAGATTAAATCAGGTAAGGCTAGTTTTCATCTCTTGTCAGTCAACAAGCATTTATTAGTGTTTACTGGGGCCAAGCACTGTGCTAAGCACCTGAGAGACCAACATAAAAAGAGGCTAAAAACAAGGACTTCATATTCTAAAGGAAGAAATGGTAATTATGTAGATTCCAAAAATGTAAGAATGGATGGGAGGGAAATGAATGTGGAAGGTAGGAAGGCATGTTAAAAGCTGGGGGAACAGGAAAAGCCTTTTTTTTCAAGTTGTTCTAACCTTTATTTAATATCAGAGGAGAACAAGGAAATTGTGTGGGGAAACGCTGAGCAGAGTTACTATACATCAATCTTTTTTTTTACAAAACACCTGACAAAGACATTGTTGTCTTAGATTTGGGCCTGCTGGCCAGCTTCCAACCCTCCAGTTTGCCCCACTTCAAAAGGATAGTGCTGGCGCCCATGTACAAACATGCTGCTGTCCCACTGGTATAGCTGGGCATTCGGGCTCTGAGGGTCAGGCCTGCTGCACAGCCTCCAAAGAAGTAGTTCAGGGAGTCATCTGGTTTTTCCCACATTTCAGCACTGATAAAGGAAGTGATCCCAAATATGGCACCTATGGCAGCCATGGAAAACATAAATTTCCCAACCCTTAATATTCTTTCAGCAGATGATTCACGTGGGACAAACACAAGGTGGTAGGCAGACGGCACCCAGCAAATAGCAGCACCCATCTTGGTGGTGACATAGGCTTTGTGGTGGCATTTTGTGATATCAGGGACATCCCACTATTGCTCCACCAGCATAGATGCCATGGTCACCCCCAGGAAAAGCCTTTAAGAAAGTGGGATTTTAACTGAGCCTAAAAGGGAGCTAAGGGTTATGTAGGAAGCAGAGTATTAATGGAATCAGGACAGCTAATGGAAAGACCTGGAGATCAGAGATGGCTTGTTGTGTCTGAGGAACTGCAAGTAGTCAATGTTGCTGAAACATAGCATGCATGGAGGGCAGTAAGGTATAAGAAACAGTAAAGGTAGGAAAGGGTGAATCTATGAAGTAATTTATGAAGGAATTATGGAGGAATTTATATATAATCCTGGAAGTATTAGGGAGTCATTGGAGGTCAATGACACATGATATTTTCTCCTGAACTCAGAACCCAAACTGACTATGAGAAGGAGACTGGAAATTCCTAAATCTCTTTTTTCTTCATTAGACCCAGAGAAGCAGAGCTGAAGAAGTCTGGGGGAGCAGCCTCTTTGACCTGCTGGTTGTTGTCACAGTTGCTCTTTACAAATCCAGCAAGGACTGGGACAGTAGAGAAGAAAGAATCCCAGTATTTCAGTAAAATCTTCATGTCACACTGAGGCCCTTAGGGAGAATTTGGTTCCAAACCCACCAAATCCCCTGCATGACTAAACCATCACACCCCAGCTCCCTGTACCTTCTAAAGCCTTCTCTTGTTCAGTGAGAGCTTGATCTGTCTGCAGGATGGATTCTTCTGTCATGGCCAGTGACTGTAGAAACCTTTGGAGGACCTCGTCTGCCTGGACAAACACACAAGACAGATGAACAAAATTTCCCCCAGACCAAGTCAGATGCTGAGAAGGGCAAACCCTCTGTGGTAGGAGCAATATCTGCTATATAGGCTAGAGTATCTTTTTCCTTAAAAGGTATTGACAACATTTTTGGGACATGATTGACTCAGAAGACCAAACACAAAGGCCATTCCTGTGACCTACCTGTCGGTACCAAAAGTCCCAAAAGGCCAAAGCACAAGGAGGTTCAGCTATGATCATCACATTTCATTCCAAGCTTGAACCTGAAATAATAGGCCAGCCTGCATCAGGCCTAGCCTATTATGGCCCTCATATGCATAGCTTCCTAAATTCCACAGTATATTCTCTAGCCTGGAAGTAGAGATTTCTGTCAAGAACTTCCAGGTGAGATGTGAACTAAAAAGTCAACAGTGTCTAGACATTCTCCTCTTGGTGGTTATTGGTAGGAGAAAGTCAGTGCTCAAATGGCTAGTAGGATCAATGGAGCCATCCTTGCAGTGTGACCCCTGCTGGCCTCCAGGTCTTTGCTCACCTTTACCCCTTTCCTGGGAACTTGGTGATAATCATTCATTATTTTTTCTTTTTCTTTCCTGTAGAGCTTGTAACCCCCTGGCACAGAGAAGGTGCCTTGAGGAATGGCTTCCATCAGGGTCTTTGAGAGGTATTCAAGCTTAGTTTGACAATATTTGATTGATTCCTCCTCATTTTGACGTATAAAATCATCCTTCTTGGATTCTAAGATTTTCTGCCAATGAGATGGAGAGAAAGACAATCAGGGAAAAGGAAGCAACATAAAAGAAATGATAATAACAGATAATGATTGACATGATCCCTCAAAGGCTATCAAAGTGCCCTATTTCCTTGTGGAGGGAGAGAGATTCTAAAGAAACTGTTGACAGAAGGTCTACCTGCATTTGTTTTTCTGGAAAGATGGATAGTGTGGTAGAATAAAATTTAAAATTTTGACCTGAGAGCTGAGAGGGCTCTGGTTTTAAATGTGCTACTGTTTAGGTGACCATGGACAAGTCACCTATCCTCTTTGGGGACCAAAGTCCTCACTCTCAAAATGATCCTCTGTGTCCCTGTCAGTCCTGAAAGTCTACCATAATGATTCTCCCTTTGGTGTGTGCCAAGTGAGTGCTA
This sequence comes from Trichosurus vulpecula, assembly GCF_011100635.1. NCBI lineage: Eukaryota > Metazoa > Chordata > Mammalia > Diprotodontia > Phalangeridae > Trichosurus > Trichosurus vulpecula. Next base: position 40,224,039 of record NC_050576.1, on the reverse strand, counting down.
CCAGGCTTTTTAAGACTGAGAAGACTTTTGGACTGGCAGGAGATGCTCCTAGAAGGAATTCAAGGGTGCTGGTGGTGGGAAGGTTTGTAGAAATGAGTGCGTCTGTGAGCTTCAGAAAATTGCAGTGTGCACTGAGGGACCATGATACCATCTATTCAGTAAATATGTGTGTGGGTTGGTATTTTGTCTTCTAAGAATCAGCTGATTTCAGTGTGTCACAAAGAGGGAGCATCTTTTCATGGCAAGTGAGATTTAGGCCTCCATGTCTCTTGTTCTCTAGAGAAATCAGGTTGTTCTCTCATGAACTGGGGATACAGGTCCCAAGGTCAAAAAGTCTGGAAAGAGCCTGCCCAGTCTCTAGGCTTTACTCAGAAAAGAGAAGTAAGCAGAGAAGTATAAATAAGTGAGAGGACATACCACCAGTTCCTCTTGGAACTTGTGTGTGTCATCCTTGAAAGAATGCTTCATGAAAACTGAGATAGCTTCTTTCTCACAGTCTGTATGTAGGCTTAGCAGGTCCTGGAGGGTTTCTGTGGGGAAGACCACCTTTAGGACCATCCGCTCTACATAATGCTCAGTAGCTTTTTCCACAGCAGCTGAGTTCTCAGTCTGAGCCAAGGCCAACACTGCATTCTCCAGGCAGGGAATATCTCCACTAGAGATTGTCTTCACGTAAGTCTCCAGCAGCTTTCCCAACCCTGATAGACAAAATGGAAGTTGAGGCAGAGAGCAACCTTCATTCAATTTGATCCAAGTGTTAATTATCTAGTTAGTGGAAACCATGCCTGACCAAGGATCTCTTTGACAGTAATCTTTGCAAGTGGCTTCTGATCATAGCTGGATAATTTTGACTTAAGGGGAGAGCATGACAACCAAAGGCAGGTTTTTCTATGTTTTAACAATTTAAATGGTTAGGAAGTCTCGGTTATTGATCACCCCTAAATATACCTCTTACCAAATTCTACCCATTTCTGCAAATTTAGATTTCTGGGGTCAAGGGGAAGGCTTCTTCCATAGGTCTACTCTTGTGTGATTTTTAGTCCTTTCACTGGCTTTAGGTATCATTTTCTGGAAATGTTTGACCTTGTCTATGTGTTTCCTGAATTGAGGTCCCTAGAACTGAACACAGAATACCAGATGTGGCCTAACTGGATCCAAATACTTGGCTCATTCTTGGCAATGAAGGCATTGAGTAACTGTGTTTTTGATATTTTGTTTTGCAGATCTTTTCCCCAAGAACTATTTTATATCTCTATTTCCCCTCCCCTCTAGGTAAGTTGATTTTTATACCCAAATGGAAAACTTTGCATTTATTCTTATTAGTTTCCATCATTCATTTAGAATCATTGTTTTATTCTTTCAGGATAACATTGTATCTCATTTCTTTCATTCGATGTATTAGTTGTTCTTCTGAGCTCTATGCCATCTGCACTTTGGATCACCATTCTCATTGTATTATATTTCACTTTGCCAACATTATTGAGAATGTTCTAAAAACCTGAGGCATGGCATTATAGATTTCCCTTCAATTTGATCTCAGGTTATTAAGGGCTATTTTGGGGGTCAGTCATTTAATATGTTGTGAATCTACCTAACAGTATTACCATCTCTTTTATATCTCTATGTTGTTCATAATCATAGCATGACACACTGTTAAATATTCTGTTGAAATCTCTGTTAAGTTGTTACTATTTCTCTGACTTACATCAATCCAGTTACAGTAAACAGGAAAATTTGCTTAATCTGCGGGATTTTAGTGACCACTGCTTTTCTTTCCTAAAGCTTACAAACCATCCCCTTATATAATGTGCTCTACAATATTGTCAGAAATAGAAGTCAAAGTCACTGGGTTAAACTTTGCTAAATCCACCCACTTCACCTTTGGAGCATTAAGGCAATGGACTTTCTCTACACCTGTGGTTCCTCTCTAATTCAATTCAATCTAATTTAATCTCCACCAAAGATCACTGACATTGTCTCTGAGTGCATATGCCTAGGCATTTTTAAACTGAAAGCTAGGGAAGCAAGAACAATGAAAACCAAGTCCAAAAGGACATTAAAACAAAAATCTTACAATACCTGTACACATACAAAGAAACAAAACACATATCCAATCCCAATCAAGTATGTAGTAGAGAAAATAAAACTCACGAATCCCATTGACTATGATGCCCCCACTAAGGGTCTTGGGTTTTGCAGTGGAAAAGATGTAAGAGCAGAAGTTGTCTGACTGGTCCTTGAATGCAGGCTCCAGCTGGCTTTCTTGGGCATCTTCAAGATGGGCTAAGAGTGACTTATCATTTGTTGGACGGTCAAATATGAAACACTTCCTTTTTGGAAAGAATTTTCTGATGCACTCTCGTGGAAGGTTGGCCATTTGAACTTTGGGATGGTTGCCTGAGAGATAGGGAAACAGAGATCATGCTAAGGGACAGGCCTGGAACAAGAGGATGATGAAGTTGCTGGAGACTGGTGATTGCTGTACTCAAGTCTTCATGTATCCATCCAATCCTAAGTTAGAATGATAGACACAGAATTTTAAAAACTGAACTGATTGAGGGAGAGATTATTAGAAATCAAACATTTTCTTGTAAGGATAATGTATTATGATATTGTGATAGGAAACATCTAAAAACATGTAGAGAAGATGAATTTTCCCCAAATCTCAATGGAACTTCTCACAGATTCATAGTTGAGATATGCTTAGATAGAACTTGGCAAATTATTGGAGTAATTATAGATAAGGTAGAAAGAGAATTGAGGCTCCCTAAAATGAAAAGGACCTGAGAGCTGAGGGCTATAATAAACGGAAATGCTCTTTGTGTGAAATTAATAACAATTCCATCATTCCAAAAAGAATTAGCCATTGAGAGGAAACTGTCTCAGAAGCCATTTTCAGCACTTCTTTCTCACCCATGTCCTTCATAATCAGTTAGTTGCATTCTACCCCCATAACATCTCTTGAATTCATTGCCTTCTATCTGCTTACCCCCACATTCCCCTGAGCTCAGGTCCTCATTACCTCTCACCTGGACTTTTACAGTAGCCTCCTAACTGGTCTTCCAGCCCCCACTTCCTCCTCTCTCCTACTTATTGCACACACATTACCAACCTGATATACCTGATGAAAAAGTCTGATTATGGTATTGTCTGCCTCAAGATGCTAGTACAGTGCTTGCCTAATGCCTCTGGGACCAAATTCAAACCTGATCCTTTGATATTAAACCTTTCCTAACCTGGTTCTAATCCTTCTAGATTGGATTCATGGTATTCTCCTTCCATTCTCTATTTGAATCACACTGGTCTCCTGGTTCTCTGAATATGATGTTTTCGTGTTTCTGGCTTATGAGTTCCTATGACTGTCCATTCTCCCTGTCACCTTTTCCTCCTGGAACCTGTAACTCTCTGCAGCCCTCTGCTTTGATAGTACCTCCTACAGAGTATGCCTTTGATGATCCCCGTGGCTCTTTAGTCCTTTCTATCTCCTTTCTTCCCACATTTTGTATATTTTTTTACTCACTTATCTTTCCCACGTTTTCTCCCACTCGCATGTAACCTTTTTGAGGGTAGGCCTTTTTGTCTCTGTATACTGACCACCTAGCTCAGTCCCTTGGGTAGAGTGGATATTTAATGAATGCCTTTTGACTGGAATTGAAGGAACTCATTCCCATACATGATTTAGAGAGATTTCCAATGAGATCAGCATCCTTGCCTGTATGCCATCAAGGAGTTACCAGCCTACAATGAAAATAGTGCATAATTGATGACCTGTATAGTTAGATTTATAGCCCCTTGTGAAGTGTTAGAAGAAAGGCTACTGGAGCAATGACAGGGCTGAATGGGAGCATCTGAGGTCAGTCAGAAATCTTTAGGATTAGCAAGATATATTTGAGAGAGACATAGCCAGTGTTTTCTAGAATTCTCAAAGGGAGAAAACTTCTGTCCTCACTAGCTAATATATATATATAGCTAGAGTTTTTGGAGATCTTGTGGTCCAAACTCTTCATCTTACACATTTGGACACTGAGGCTCAGAGAAATTAAATGCCCAAATAGCCCATAGTCACATGCGCAGTAAGCATCAGAGGTTTAATTTGAACCCAGGGCCTCAGACCTCCCATTTTGATGGACAACATGCCTTCTCAAGGATATGGCTATCTATCTCTTGTTATGCGCAAGGTCTATGCTGTTACTAGGGAGGAAGAATTCTTCAGGCTATGCCCTGGACTGAATGAAATAACCCTTAAATAAAGTCATTCCCTTTCATTGAAATTCCATGCTCACCAACCAACTGCAGGACATGGAGAAACATATCTCTGTCCTTTTGTAAATTCATATGAGAAAAACCCATCACAGAAGCTGGCAAAAATAACCCCCAGGAATAAACAGTTAAGCTCCAAAGAAAGGGAAAAAATTTGGTGTTAGTTCCACCTTTATTGTCAAGGGCCACTCATGGCCCAGTCTTAATTCCTAATAAATTACCTTTACTGAGTTTCAAGGCATTTTCCAGGTACTCATCTGCAGTGATGGGGTGTCCATCTACCTTAAGCTCCAAGGTAAAATCTCGCACAGTCCACACAAAGTCTGGGAAGAAGCCCGCAAACTCTGCTGAGTCTTCTCCAACAGCATTAGGTGAGGATTTGACCTTGATTAACTTTGTCAGCTCTGTTACATATCTAAGATCATGGATAAGGAAAAGGAAACATCCACCAGCATCATCAGTTCTCAGTTTTACCAGTGGGATCTTTCCTTCCCTGCAGTGAGTCTTATAAGTTCCCTCCCCCACCTTCCCTTTTGTACTCATGGGATTTCAATCATAGATGTAAAAGGGCAAAGGAAGGGCTTTTCAGGGAAGTCTCTGGTCAACTTGATGTTTCTTTAATCAACTTGGTGAGAACCCAGGTCTCGTTATGATTCCTGATTGCTATAGTAGTAGACAACAAGGTCTTGTGCTGAGCCAGCCAGTCAAGAAGTATTTATTAAATGTCCACTATGTATCAGATAGTGTTCTAAGTGCTAGGTGTGCAAATAAAGGCAAATGCATGGTCTCTGTTCCCAAGGAGTTCAAGAGCTTGACCCACATTGGCAAAGGCTGCAGAGAAGTCAAGAAGAATGAGGATTGAGAAGAGACCAGTAGATATGGTAATTTAGAGATTATTGGTAACTTTGAATAGAGCAGGTTCAGTTGAAGGATGAGGTCCGAATGCAAATTGCACTGGGGATAGAAGAGAGTGAGAGGAAAGGAAACAGAGACATTGACTACAGACAACATTCTCCATGAGTTTCGCCAGGAAGGAAAGTAGAGAAATAGGATTGTAGCTTTTTGAAACAGTTGATAGCATCAATAGGGAAAACATGACTGATTTTGTAAGTGACAGAGAAGCAGCCAATATCAGGCAGAGATTGAACATTAGTGAAAGGGCAAGGATGATAGAAAGGAAAACCTGTTAGAAAAGACAGAATGAGTTGCAATCAAGGGAGCATGCTAAGCATTTGCTTTGGTAAGGAGAGGAGCCACGTCTTCATATGAGATTGGGGTGAAGGATGGGAGGTAGAGGGACAAATGGGTGATGTGAGATGGGGAAAAGGGGAGAAGAAGAGACTTGGAAGTAATAAGGCAGTGGGAAAGCTGGAATGATTGAGACATTTCAGAATTTTTGAAGATGTAAGTGGAATATTGATGTCTAATGGCAAGCTCAACCAGGGTCCGTCCTGAGCTTTATTTGTGGGCCTGGTACCAGGCTGTCATGTGACGACCAGCCAGTTTCATTTGGAGACATTGACCCCAAAATGTTGGTCACCTAGTGATTGGTTTTTATGGGCAAAATAACTCATCCTGTAAGATCATAAAATGTGGATAATTTATCATCTATCCTGGTGAGGGAAATTAGTATTGAAGATGTTATGGATGTTCTGAAGTTATGAAAGGATACTGCATCTGTTCCAAGGCCTGGTGATTGATGGTGCTCATGCTGTTGTAGACAAAAGTGCTGCTGAGCAGGATGGCCAGGGCAAAGATCCAGGAGTCATTCTTGGAGTCACCCTACAAAACAGATTATGTCAGTGAGCCTATTATTCAACCCTTCATCGATGACACTGTATAACCTTTAGAGTCCATGGTCGGTTACAGTGAAGTCAGGGAATACTCAATTGTTAAAGATTTGATGTCTTACGTTTGGGACCTGAGATTATAGTCTAAGTCATTGCCTAGAATCTATGCCTAAAAGATTATCTATCTATCTATCTATCTATCTATCTATCTATCTATCTATCTATCTATCTGTCTATCCCTATCTGTCCTTCTATCCATCTATCTGTCTATCCATCTATCTAACTATCTATCCCTCGATTTCTCTATCTCTCTGTCTTTCTATTTTTCTATATTTCAGTCTATACTTTATCTGGTTGACTTTCTAATCTAGCCAATCACAGCAAGATCAAGGATGGCAAAGCTGGAGCCTATTTTTGCATTCATTTTCCTTTTTGCACATAATATTTAATTTTTCTTCAATTACATGTTAAAACAATTTTTAACCTTTGTTTTTTTAAGATTCCAATTCCAAATCCTATCTTGTGCTCCCTCCCTGCCCCCATCCCAAAGATGGCAAGCAATCTGATATAGGTTATGTGCCATCATATACAATATTTCCACATTATTCAATTTGTACAAGAGAACTTGAAGAAAATTTTTGAAAAAGAATGAAGAGAAGAGGAAGGAAGAAAGGAAGAAAAAGAGAACAAAAATGGTATGCTTTAGTTTGTATTCAGACATCAGTTCTTTCTCTGGAGGCAAATAGTATGTTTCTTCATGAATTGTTTAGGATTCTCTTGGATCTTTGTATTGCTGTGACTAGCTAAGTCATTCACAGTACAATATTGCTGTTAGTGTGTACAGTGTTCTCCTGGTTCTGTTCACTTCACTTCCTATCAGTTCAAGTAAGCCTCTCCATGTTTTTCTGAAGTCCACCTGCCCATCATTTTTTCTAGCACAATAATATTCCATCACATTCTTATACCACAATTTGTTCAGCTATTCCCCAATTTATGGGCATGCCCTTAATTTCCACTGCTTTGCCACCACAAAATGAACTGCTATAAATATTTTTGTACATGTAGGTCCTTTCCCCTTTTTATGATCTCTTTGGAATACAGACCTGGTAGTAGCATTGTTGGATCAAAGGTTATGCACAGTTTGATTGCTCTTTGCTAATTGTTCCTAATTGCTTTCCTGAATGGTTGGATCAGTTCACAACTCTACCAATAATGCCTTAAGGTCCCAATTTTTTCCAAATTCTTTTCAATACTTATCATTTTACTTTTTTTTCTTTTTTTGGTCATATTAGTCAATCTGATAGGGGTGAGGTGGTACCTCAGAGTTGTTTTAATTTGTATTTCTCTACTCAATAGTTATTTGGGGCATTTTTAATATAACTACAGGTAGCTTTGATTTCTTTGTCTGAAAACTGCCTGTTCATATCCTATGACCATTTATCAATTGGGGAATGGGGAATGATTTGTATTCTTACAAAATTGACTCAGTCCTATACATATATATGTATATATATATATATATAAATGAGGCCTTCATTAGAGATACTTGCTACAGAAAATTTGTCCCCAGTTTTCTGCTTTTCTTTTCATTTTGCTTGCATTGGTTTTGTTTATGCAAAATCTTTTTAATTTTATATAACTTTACATTTTGTGAGGATTTCTATATCTTGTTTGGTGCTACATTCTTCCCTTATCCACAGATCTGATAGGTAAAGTATTTCAGGCTCTCCCAATTAGCTTATGGTGTCACCCTTTATATGCAAATTATGTACCCATTTTGACCTTATCTTGGTATACAATATGAGTTGATAGTCTATAACTAGTTTCTACCATACTGCTTTCTAGGCCCCACCCCCATTTAGTTTTTGTCTAATAATGAGTTTTTGTCCCCAAAGCTTGGATTTTTTTGGTTTATCATGTCCTAGATTGCTATGGTCATTTACTACAATGTATTGTATCCCTAATCTATTCCACTGATCCACCACTATTTTTCTCAGCCAGTATTAGATTGTTTTGAACATTACCAGTTTATAATACAGTTTGAGATCTGGCAAGGCTGGACCACCTTCTTTCACATTATCTTTTATTGACTCCCTTAATATTCTTGACCTTTTGTTCTTCCAGATGAATTTAGTTATTATTTTTCTAGCTCTATAAAATAACTTTTTGTTAGCTTGATTGGTATGACACTGAATAAATAGATTAATTTAGGTAAGCCTTTCCTATTATTATGTTGGGTCAGCCAATCTGTGAACAATTAATACTTTCCCAGTTGTGTAGATCTGACCTCATTTGTGTGAAAAGTATTTTGTAATTGTGTTCATATGGTTACTGTGTTTGTCTTGCCAAGTAGAATCCCATTTTTGTATTTTTGAATTATCTAATCCCATTTGTATTGTCTAATCTCATTTTTGTATTTTGTATTGTCTACAGTGTTTGAAATGGAATTTCACTTTCTATCTCTTGCTTCTAGGACTTGTTGGTAATATGTACAAATTCTGACCATTTATGTAGGTTTATTTTATGTCCTTCAACTTTGCTGAAATTGTTATTTATTTCAACTAGGTTTTTAGTTGATTCTCTAAGTATACCATCATATTATCTGCAGAGAGTGATAGTTTTGTTTCCTCATTTCCTATTCTAATTCCTTCAATCTATTTTTCTCCTCTTATTGCTATAGCTAGCATTTCAAGTACAATACTGAATAATAGGGGTGCTAATGGTCATCTTTGCTTTATCTCTGATTGGAGTGAGAAGGCTTCTACCTAACTGACATTTCAGATAATGCTTACCGATGGTTTTAGATAGATACTACTTATCTTTTTAAGGTAAGCATATTCCTATGTTCTCTAGTGGTTTTTAATAAGAATAGTTGTTGTATTTTGTCACTGACTTTTTCTGCATTTATTGAGACAATCATATGATTTATGTTGGTTTTATTATTGAGATGGTCAGTTCTGCTGATAGTTTTCATCATTTTGAACCAGTCTTGAGTTTCTGGAATAAAACCCCCCTGTTCTTTCAGTTTCACCAAGCAAGTAAGACACCCAAGGGAGAGACAGGAGGAAGACTCTGTCAGGCAACAAACTCTCCCCACCCTATTAACCACCAGCTCCCCTAAGACTTGGGGAGAGACTGCCCTGGACTCTGAAACCAAGATTGCTCTGCCTCTTGGAATAACAATGACACCTCGACAATCGAACCACCTTCCATCCTGGACACCAAAGGGATTATTTGGGGAATGATCACATTGAAGAGAGAAACCATTTCAGATAAAGGATTCTCCTTCTTTGGCACCACCAACCCCAACTTCCACCAATAAGCAGACAGGTCTAAGAGGCCTGGAAAGGGCAGATCACCAATCCTACTGGCAGCCCAACTCCAGCTCCCATCATACCTGGGTACCTCCCTGTAAATGCCTCTTTCGGTACTGAATCCACAACTACTGAAGATTAAGGAAAGAATGTTTTTGCTACCCAAATCCTTGACATTCTTAAGCAACTCAGTAGCAGAAACTGACGTGATCTTATTAGTGGCAATGACATTAAAGAAGAGGCAATACCCACTGCATTGCCTCTGTACCCTAAAGGGGGACCCTGAGACTGCTCTATCTGACTTGGAACTGAAGTCTCCCCTGTATCATCTCACCCATTAGAATGTGACCTCCTGGGGAGCAGGAACTGTCTTGGTTTTTTTTTTCTCTAGCATTCAGTATAATACTTTGTACATACTAAGTGCTCAGTAAATGCTTATTCATTCATCTTAGCTTGATCAATTACACAGAATTTTTAAAGCACAGAAGAGAAATATTGAGCTCAACCTCATGTAGCAAAAGAACTAAGACACCCAGAGTAGTGACTTTCCTCTAGGCAACTAGAGGAAAGAAGGAGAGTTTGGGCACTCCACAGTAGAATATGAAATTAAAATCCCTACAGTTATTTCTTCCTAGGTTCTAGATGGACCAAGCTTGCGTCTGAAAGCCTTCTTTTAGAGGGGGCTCAGATCAGGATCTTCCAGGTGACTCCATTTTCCATCAGCAGCTCTGCTTGGTTTTGACTCCATGCAGTATCATGCCCCTGCACAGGCTTTCCCCTTTCCCCCTCCTCCATTTTCAGCTGCCTTTTGTCTTCCTCCATTAGTTTGTAATCTTCTGGGGAAGCATCCCCAGAGAGGACACAAGTAAATAAAAAGACTTTGCAGAAACTGTGACTAACAGAGACTGTGAAAGGCTCTTGTTCAGTACACATTCAAATACTACATGTATTTCACAATCTTCCCAGGTTTCCCTTCCTTTTTCTGTAAAAGAAGAGATTAGTTTATATCCCCTTGTTGTCCTTTCCAGATCTAGATCAATAATTGTATTGACAATTGAAGGGTTGGGCCTTGTAACTTACAGTGTTAAATTCTGCCCAATAGTGTGTGAAAGGAGACAAACTTTATGTTAAAGTGTAGATCGACCATGTCACTCCTTTGCTCAAGAAACTCTGGTGGCTGCCCATTGTCTGTAAGATAAAATACAAATTCCTCTTTCCCAGTGTCACTCTATTTTATGTTCACAGGCTATTTATATGCTAAGTATTTCATGCTCTTTCACAGACTGTTTACTATGCCTTGAATGCGCTCTCTCTCTCTCTCCCTCTCTCTCTCTCTCTCTCTTTCTCTGTCTTTTTCTCCCATTTGGGCCACTTTGAACCCTTAGCTTCCTTCAAGCAATAGCCTATGTGCCAGTTCCTTGTAGAGGGCTTTTCGTGTTTTCCCAAGCTTGACAACTAAACCACTTTGTGCTTATTTAATTCACTCTCCTCTACTTTTGTGTTTGTGAACGTTAGGTCTCTGCTATCTGGGTGGCATTGTAGCCTGAAATTCCAGATCATCTATTGCTGAGAGGTGAAGACGGTATGAAGCACCTGAGAGAAAACCCAACAGTTACTTGGGTTCTAGATTACTGTTTCTCTTTCTCTCTCTCTCTCTCTCTCTCTCTCTCTTTCTCTCTTTCTCTCTCTCTCTGTGTATGTGTGTGTGTGTGTGTTTGTGTGTGTTGGGGTTTGCAGCTCCCAGATGGCCAGCGAGAATTATAGCAACAAAGATTGCCTGGCACTTCAGATATGTACTACCATCAAAAGGGGTCTACCTGATTTCTTTATTTTTTGTATGGGAAAGGTCCCATGTTGATGAATATGTGTAATATTCATTTTTTTCTAGTTTCCATGTATTCTAGGGTGATAACGGGGAAGATGAGGTAACAGATGTAGGGTGGGAAGGCTCATTGTTCTATCTGTTACTAGGGTGTGGATTCTATTAGATGAAGAACTGTGGGTGGTACAAATTCATTCAGTCATTGTTGAAGTTTGGAAACATAGAGAAATCTTGGCAGGTTAGGGGACATAAGAAGAAATAGTGATAGGGAAAAAATTGCCAAGAGCAACTGACGTGAGAGCAGTCTTAGGGTGCTGAGGGGATTTTAAAAACTCTTCTAAAAAGCTCTTTTTCATTGCCAAGGGAAAGGACCTTGGTAATTAATCTCTCCATTTTCCATCAGTGTTTTGGACTGCAGGGGCCATCATGCCCATCATGCCTCCCCCAGAATCACTTGATCACCTGAAATCTAATCACCAAGCTGGTTGACTGAATTTTTGATTGACAGCACCTTCTCAGCTCCCTCAATTGCCTCTCCTTTCTGATTGGAGGGCTGGAGGGTGCAGCAGTAAATGCCTCCCAAAGCCTTCTTTTAGAGGAGGTTCAGATCAGAACTTTCCAGGTAACTCTCCATTTTCTATCAGCAGCTCTGATTGGAGGGCTGGAGGGTGCAGCAGTAAATGCCTCCCAAAGCCTTCTTTTAGAGGAGGTTCAGATCAGAACTTTCCAGGTAACTCTCCATTTTCTATCAGCAGCTCTGCTTAGTTTTGACTCCATGCAGTATCATGCCCCTGCACAGGCTTTCCTCTTTCCCCCTCCTCCATTTTCAGCCGCCTTTTGTCTTCCTCCATTAATTTGTAAGCTTCTTTTTCTTTCTTTCCTTTTCTTGTTTGTATCGTCAGCACTTGGCACAGTGTCTGGCACATACTACTTGCTCAATTCATATATATATATATATACATTTAATTGACTTGGCATGGTCATGGTCCTCTTGGGGAGGACAACAGGACCTTTCCTCTTAAGACTTCACGATTTCCCCTAGATGTTGTACCAATGAATGTGGACCTCGATGGGGAGAAGGCAAACCTGGCAAGGAATGTAATGCTAAAGTGTATGGGGCCTCAGCAGGCCAGCATAGCCACACACAGAGATGGTTCTCTACAGGTGCCCATTCTCTGACCAGCAATTTCAGCAATTTCTGACAAAGGAATTGTGGGGCCCTTGCATTTGCAAAAACCCTAAAGAACAAGAATATCCACATGAAATAAAGCAGTCACGAATCAGACATTATAGGATGCATTAGGGGATCATCAGTTTCCCTGGCTGTTATGTACACCCTGCCAATAGCTCACAGCTGGGCATTGCCTTGCATTCGTTTATAAGCTTTGCAAAGGATTTTAGAAAGATGATCTCATTTGAGCCCAATAATAATCCTAGGATGTATGTGCTATTCTTATCCCCATTTTACAAATGGGGAAACTGAGTTAGGGAGAGTTCAAGTGACTTTCCCAGGGTCACACAGCACATGACTGTCTGGGGTAGATTCCAGAGTCAGATCTTTCCAACCCCAAGACCAGCACTGTAGCCACTATGTCCCCTGGCTGCTCCTTGAAGGCAGGGACTGGGTGACTTTGGTATTTTTGTCCCCTGAGCCCAGCAGGGAGTAGGTTCTTAGCAAATGCCTGCTAATAGGTAGACTGGTCTTTTTTATTCACTGGTGAATTTACAGCCTGGAGGATCAAGTTCAGAAGTGGGTCTTCAGAAGCCTTTTAAAGAAATGGGAACCGCCTGCAAGATTGGGATTCCCAGACAGTCAGTCTGACCTGAGGTCTGTGCTAGCCTCATCTTGGGGTTTCGGTCAGCTTCCTCTTTTGGCCCATCTTTTTCTGCAGCTGGAACTTTGGGGAAGTCCTTGATACAAGGAGAGTAGTAGGATGCTGTGATGGGTCCTTCATGTTTACATGGCATGGCCTTCTTCCTCAACATGATGGCAGCATCCCAGAGCCCAGGATGCAGCCAGGACCCATCCAGCTTGGTCACCCCATAGATACATTGCACAAGCATCTCTTGGCAATAGTTTGTCATACCCACACACAGGCCTGCCAAGTGTAAGAGGTCATTCCTTCTTAGGTCAGGGAGAGCTAGAGAGGGGAATTCAGTGAGCAGAATGTCACTGATTAATTTACCTTTTCCACATCTCCAAGGCCCTCAGTATCAAGCAGAACCAAGGTATAGTCAAGTTTGCTGGGGTGAGGGACGCACCACATCCAGATGCCCTTTGTATGAGACTGCACGGTGGAGCCAAGGGAGAAGCCTGCAAGGGAAGGGGGAGACATGAGGGTCCAGTGGAGGCAGGAAGCCCAGAGGCTGCAACAGACAAACTCCTAGGTCCTAAAGAGAGGAGATGGGAAGCTCCTCGGTGGGGAAAAAATAAGAACAAGGATCATAGTTAACATTTATCTAGCACATTTTATGTGTGTTCTCTCCTTCTGCCTTCACAGGAATGCTGTGAACTAGGTGTTTCTTTTATCTCTACGTCACAGAGGGGGAAACTGAGACTGAGGGAGGTAAATTACTAGGCCTGGACCACAAGCCAGTGAGTAGCTGAGACAGCTTTCACACTCAGGGCTTCCTGGTTCCCAGTCCCACATTATCAAACATTAGCAGCTAGGGGCATAGGAATGCATGCATTCAGTTTACCCAGAGCACTGTGAGCTTAGACTCATGGGGTCAGATTTATGGTAAAGGTGGCAAACAAGATCAGTGAGAGCTTCAGGTGTGCCTAGAGACATCACCTTTCTTAGCAGTATCAGCCACACCCAAGGCTGCAAACAGTTTAGACCATCTCCACAAACCTGAGCTTAGAGAAGGAAGAGCAGCCCAGAAGAGTGCATCATGGGAGTGTTGGTAGAAAGCAAGGAAGAACACAGGACAGGTGTGGGACCCTGGGCAAGTCACAGAATCTCTGGGTGCCCCTCCCCAACCCAGCCCCCAGGAAAGACCTGGAGTGACAGAGAAAGAGCTGATCTACATGAGAAGGGAAAGTCTCTACTGTGAAGGGACCACAGGTCAGTTACACACACACACACACACACACACACACACAGAAATGAGATGGTTTCCTAGAATTAAGCCAGCTTCAGTTTTATTCTGACTCAGTAAGTTGTTACCTAAGAACTGTCCTTACATGAATTCACAATACCTTTCTCTAATGGGGAGATGAAAGCAAGGGAAACAGGCATTTACTAAATGCCTACAGTGTCCCAGGCACAGTGCTAAGCAATTCACAGATATCTCATTTGATTCTGACAACAACGCTACAGCAGAAGGATCAAATCACCACCATCATCTTGATCATCCCCTCCCTTCAGATCTTGTAGAGATTGCTCAGTCCCTTCTCCCAAAACCCCTAGGAAGAGGAGTGCCTTTAACCCCCAGTCATCAGCCTTGCCTGCAGCCTGGCCCCTGCAGCCATTGTCCTGGGAAGTAGCCCCTTTGAGATGTGAATCTGTCCCCACCACCACCAACAGCTGAACAACAGCCACTTATTGGCATCACCTTTTAGCAGCAGGTAAGTTTCAGAGCCTTGAAAACAACAGCATCTCCTTCACCCTGGATAGCAGTCCTGACTCCAGCCCACCCCAGGCAGCCATGGTCCAGGGGAACAATCCCTTAGATGTGGCTCCTGACTCTGCAGGTGCTGTGGCAGGCCTCTATTTCTTCAGTAGCCACAGTAGCAAGTGAAGACCCCCAAAACAATCCTTGGTATTGACCAATGGCTTTGCAAGGGTGGTTTTAATCAACAGAGGAGCCATAGAGGAGATGCCTTACTATCTGATTTTCAGCAGAACCCTTAGTAGCACTGGGCCCTTCCATGACTTCAAACTGAACCCTTGTGTGTGCCTTAGCTCCTCATTATACTATGAGCTTCTTGAGAGCAGGGGCTGTCTTGATTTTTTACTGGCATCGTCAGTACTTTGCACAGTAGTTGGCATGTAGTGCTTAATAAAGTAGGGGAGGAAAGGTGAGGTGGGAAGATTCTAAAGGTAAATTTGTTGATACTCTGCAGGGCTCCATTGAATATACCAACAAAGAAAGTAAGTCACAATGTGGAATAGTGCAGAAAGCCTTGTCTTCAGAATAACAAGACCTGGGTTCAGATCTTGCCTCTGTTGTTTACTCACTGTGTGACACAGGGCGTTGTGCTCTCTGGGGCTTAATTTTGTCATTTGTAAAAGGAGATGATTGAATTAGATGTCCCCTTCCTGCTCTCAGTTGATGATCCTGTGAGAACAATCACTATGAGGAAAATGTTTCACTCTTGGGATCTGGCTGCTCTGATTGATCACGGGAACAACTGACAGCCACATTCTCAGACCAACATAATGTAGGCTAGAGGCAATAATCCTGAGCAGATATAAAGCTAGGAGTACATGGCCACTAGGAGACAGGCAGCCAGGGGACATTTTTCTACTTTTAAAAAATGCAAACACTTTTAATGCTAGAGCATTTGGGTCTCCATGTCACAAAGGTATTTGTTGTGGAACAATTTAGTTCACAAGTATTACAGTGTAAGATCTAAGTGTTTCAAGGACACTCCAGCACCTGACTCAGTCTCTCCCACCTGGAATGCTTCCCCTCCTCATCTCTGCCTTTTGGCTTCCCTGTTTTCCTTCAGTTCTCAGCTAAACTTAAGGGAGAAACTTTTCTGGATCCCTTCAATGCTAGTGCCTTTCCTCTAATGATTATCTCCAATGCATTTTGTATAGGTCTCATTTGTACACAGTTGTTTGCTTCCTGTCTCCCTCATTAGACTGTGAGCTCCTTGGTAGCAGGGACAGAATTTTCCTTTCTTTGTCTCCTCAGCACTTAGCAGAGTTTCTAGCACATAGTGGGCCCTTAATAAATGCTTGTGTACTGTCCGGAAGGGAACAGTAAACAAGGGGCCAACTTTTAAAGCTTCATTAAGTCTCAGACATGCCTTGTAGCAGTTCTAACCCTGTGGCAGAGTACGCTCCACAATCAGACTCCTGGAAGCCAGGACTCCACTTACCTGTGTTCTTTCCTGCCAGCCTGTTCATCAGGTAGGATTTTCCAGTACGGTACATACCAACCATAGCTACCACCACCACTGGGTTAGTAATGGTCATAAGAATCTGTAGGGCTTGCTGGTTTACCATCAGCTCTC
The DNA here is from genome assembly GCF_011100635.1 of Trichosurus vulpecula. NCBI lineage: Eukaryota > Metazoa > Chordata > Mammalia > Diprotodontia > Phalangeridae > Trichosurus > Trichosurus vulpecula. The sequence continues at coordinate 40,207,665 of NC_050576.1, read as the reverse complement.
CATTCCTGTTTTCTACCATAGATATGGGGGCCTCCATGGGTACTGCTGATGCCATGGTCACCTGTAAATGCAGAGGAGCCCCTTAGAAAGAAATCAAGAAGCTGAATTCACATAATCCTCAATTAAGACTGCCTAGGTGAGTCAGATATTAGTAACAGCAGAAGAGGGGACACTCTGTTGTTGTAAATTCTATTCTTAGGAACACAGAACTGGCGATGGCAGATAATGATGATGATGTTATTAATGGCAATGATAATACTTACCTTTATGTAGTGCCGTAAGAGTTATAAAGCACTTTATAAATATTATCTGATCCTCATGACAAATCAGGGATGTATGTACAATTATCATCCCCATTCTTACAGATGAGGAAACTGAGGCAGCTTCTAGGATTTAAACACAGGTCTTTCTGACTCCTGGTCCAGCTGTCTATCCACTGCACCACTGAGCTGTCTGGGCCAGGTATCCTGTCAGCTCATTCTTTTTTTTTTAAGATTTTTTATTTTTAGTTTACAACAATCAGTTCTGCATGTTGTTGAGTTCCAAATTTTCTTCCCCACCCTCGCTTCCTGCCTCCCCCGCAAGACAGCATGGAATCCAATATATCTTCTACATATACCTTCCCATTAAAGTTATTTATACAATAGTCAAGTTGTAAAGAACAATTATGACCAACGGAATGAATCATGAGGAAGAAGAAACAAACCCCCCCCCCAAAAAAGAGGAAAAAAAAGCAAATAGTTTGCCTCAATCTGCATTCAGACTCCATCGTTCTTTCTCTGGGTGTAGATAGCTCTCTCCATCATGAGTCCTTCGGGGTTGTCTTTGAGCCTTGTATTGCTGGGAAGATCCAAGTCTATCAGAGTTAGTCATCACAGAATCAATATATCTGTGGTTGTGTACAATGTTCTCCTGGTTCTGCTCCACTCACTCGGCATCAGATCAGGTAGGTCTTTCCAGGTTATTATGAAGTCCATATCTTCTCCACTTCTTATGGCACAATAGTATTCCATTACATTCGTATACTACCACTTGTTCAGCCATTCCCCAATTGATGGACATCCCCTTGATTTCCAATTCTTTGCTACTACAAAAAGGGCTCTTATAAATATTTTTGTATATATGGGTCCCTTTCCCACTGGTGTGATCTCTTTAGGGTACAGCCCTAGAAGTGGTATTGCTGGTCAACTGTCATTTCATTTTTGATCCCCAGTGCTGTCACATAGGAAAAATATTCCCAATCTTTGAAAATCCCACCCTGCAAGATTCTACCTGCTACAATAATCATGTCCCTTCACATTATGTTGGTCTAGGTCCACAGTGGCCATGGTCATGAGTGATGTGAGGGAGGGATAATATGAGACTGTATCAGGCAAATACTTTGAGATAAATGGTTTATTTATTAGCGTCTGGTGCTAGTCCCTTCTTAGTGGTGCCTGAGTGACTTTGGGATGATTTCTGTCCATCCTTCCCTTCCCTTCCCCTACCCCACCCTGAAGTTTCTGATTACTCTTCCATTTTTATTTCCTAACTCTTACTTTTTCCTCTGAATTTGGGAACATCAAGGAGCTCTTTAGTTTGACTATGGCAGAGCACTGTCCTTAATCACTGCATGCCAGAGTGGATTAAAAAGTTGGTTTGGGAGTCAGGAAGACATAGATTAAATACTCTCTCCGGTGCAACCTGAATTTGTGACCCTAGGTAAGTCAAATAACCTACCCATGGTCCATGGAGCTCTCTAAGGTTTAAATCACAGTACAGTTGTAGGCCTACATTGGTAGAGGGAGTTTCATCCCTAGGAGATTATTATACCAAAGGAGTCTTAGGTCCAGACAAACAGAGATCATTGGTGGAAATCACCCCCTTTCTAGATAGAGAACAAGAACCCCAAATTCTGACTGCCTTACAGGAATCCAGAACCAGCCCCTTAGTGGCTGCTCTGACAATGTCTGGGACTCTGGCCAGCCTCAGGTGAGGTCTCTGGGGTGATACAGCCCCAGGGGCCAGATCCCCAGATCAACCCAACCCTTGCAGAAATAGTAGAATTGTCTTTTGTAGATGGTTTCCCTGGGTTTCTGATCCAACATAGATAGGCTGTGGATCTTTACTCCTGGAACATCCCAGAACCTGAACCAAGGCAGCCTTCACTGTATCATACCTGGAGGGTAGGCAGCCCCCTGTGTGAACCCTGATCTCATAAGATATAGTGCCTATTAGACAATGGGGAGCAGTGCAAGGAGACTTTCCCCATTTCTGATGGATTTGAAAAAGCCAGCATCTGGATATTCTGGATCAGGAGAGGACAAGAAAAGTAGCAAATTATGCCATCCCCTAACATGAGACTTCTTGAGGCCATGTGGAAAGTTGGCTATAGAGCTGGACCTGGAGTCAGGAGGAGCTGGGCTCCCATCCTGTCAGCCATGCGTCACAGCTGGGTGACCATGGACTTAATGTCTCTGCACCTCAGCTTCCTCATCTGTGCAATGGGCACAGTAGCAAAGTGCCTACTTCACTGGGTCGTTGTGTGACTTAAATGAGATACTTTCTGTAAAGCACTTAGTGAACCTTACAGGGTAGTTCAGATGCCAGCCAGTGTTACTCCTCTTTGTGCTTTCCCTACTCATTCTCTTAAGGTGCAGCTTGGACTGCTCCTAATGAAGTAGCTCCATCTCCTCTTTGCCTCCTGGATCACAGTCTTGCTGTGATGGTAGTGAGCACTGGCTGACAACAGACGATCCACTAGAGAAGGAAATGGTAAACTACTATAGTATCTTTGCCAAGAATACCCTATGGACAACTAGTGTGTGGGGTCAAGGAGAATTAGACATGGATGAATGACTGAACAATACCAACACGTCTTGCTCAAGCAGCAATTTCCCCATGTAGAATCCAACCTTTTGTTGGAGCCAAGTCCTGACAGTCCTCCCAGCATTCTCCTAGCAGCCTGCTGAAGAGCAGTGAGCCCACAGAGCCCAAGGGGACCTGGAGAGGGGGGTCATCCCTGCTGCCTGTGCCCCAGGCTCCACCTAGGAAGGATCAGGGCCATCCTCAGAGAGATCCATCCAGCTTTGGGGGTAAAGAGGATGTGTTGCATTTCCTCTGCACTTGTCTCCTAGCTGACAACTACAGTCTCCCTAGAGCACTCTGGGAACTCACATTGCCCTGTTCCTGAGCAATACAATTCCAGGGCTCATGTAGATCCAGGGGCTTTTTCGAACTTTATACATTCTGTCTTCTCCCAATAAGTACAAATGCCCCTGCCACTGAGATTGCTTAGATGACAGAAATCTAGGCCCTACATGCTGAAAATCCAATTTTAATGTGGTTTCCATTCTACTAGACTGAGAATCATAGATTTCACATCCCTAGGAGACCCCAAGAAATCATGTGGTCCCATCCTCCCCCGTGCCCCACACACACATATCATTTCATCTCCACTTTTGCTGATGACAAAACTGTGGCTCACAGAAGTTAAAGGATTTAGCCTGGATCAGACAATTTAGAAGAGACAGAGCTAGAACCAGAAGCCAGCTCTCCTATATCATCACTTCATCTCCTTCTCTTTTAACTTGTCTTGCTCTGTCTTCTAAGTAATGGCATCTGTAGAATGGCCCTGTCAGCCTCAGCACTTCCCACTGCCTTAAAGGGGATGAGTTGCAGTGTCTCCAGAGCACACAGCCAGGGACCAGTGTCAGACTTCTGACTAAGTAGCTGAGGCCAGAGGGAACTGTTTGGATAAATCAATGCCAAACAAACGTGTATTATTCAAGCTGCCTCCTTGGCCCTTCTCACTGGGTTTTAATCCTAAGACTAACTTTCAAGCTCCAGGGAAAAGATGCAAGGAAGAGAGGAGAAAACTGGCAAATAAGCCTTACCTTTTACAGGAGGCTTCTGGTCAAATTGTTCACAGACGCTCTCGCACGTTTGCTTTTTCTCTCAGCTCTTCCCTTATGTGCTCTTCCTTGTCCTCCCCTCTCTTCTCTTTTTTGCTTCTCACATTGCTTCTGTTATTTATGGTAAGAAGGAAAGGGTGGGACCGACAGGGGAAATTGAAACCGAAAGCAAATCTTTCTGTTGCTAACTCCCTAAGCTTAAAATGAGAGCCTAAAGTGAATGTATGAGTGTATTGTTTGAGAAATGCAGCAAATGCCTAATTATTCACCACATGTGAGAGCTTCAACAAAAGCATTTTCTAATGCCAACCTCAAAAACAGCCTATCCTTCAAGGACAAACAGAGATCCCAGGATCTCACAGTGCAAATTCTTTAGGCAGATGACTTCCATCTCTGACTGCTATCATTAAATAAGTATTAAAATATCAAAACCTCTTATCTTCTGGCATTTATTTTAATGCCCTAAGGCAGCTATATGGCACAGTGGATAGAGTGCCGGTCTTAGAGTCAGGAAGACTCATCATGATGAGTTCAAATCTGGCCTTGGACATTTACTAACTGTGTGACCCAGGACAAGTCTCCTAACCCTGCTTGCCTCATTTACGTCACCTGTAAAATGAGCTGAAGAATGAAATGGCAAACTACTTCAGTATCTTTGCCAAGAAAATCCCAAATGGAGTCACAAAGAGCCAGACAGGACTGAAACAACTGAACAACAAGAAATTGCAAGGAAAATCAGAGGTATTTGAAGCAAGGATTTCTTTCCTGATGGATTGTTTCTCTTGCTGTGTATAGATTTTTAAAGTGCAAAAGCATTTCAATGTCAGACAATCAAATTATTTATTTCACTCTTTATAATCACTGTGTCCCTTGTTTGGCTAAGTATTTTTCCATAGACAACTGTGAAAGATCCCTGCCATGCTGACTTCCAATTTTTTTCTTACTCCTGTCCATTTTTAGTTTCTTGTAGAATAAAGTATAAGTTGTTGATATAAACTGGATTTCTGCCCCCTTCTGCTGTACTTCCCTTTCTGTGACTGTTCAAATCTGCATAGAAGACTCTCTAATCTGCTTTACAGGTGCCTAACATAATGTAAGTGATTAATACATTTCAAATAATTGTCTAAACAATGTTAAAAAGGATATAAGGCTGTCCCCAACACACATCATTTGTAAATGCTATTTCCATTATTAAAAAAGCTTCCACCCTTGTTTCTTTACAATTTATAAAACTATTCTGAAAATTGTATGTATGTTCAAAGTTACAAAGGTGTTTGCAAAGAGTGCCCATTTAGATATGGTGAATGCTTTACAGGAATTCAGAGGACCCTCTGCCACCATGACTTTATATCCATCATCACTTTTGAAAATCATAAGATATGGGGGGCGGAGCCACGATGGCGCTGTGGAAGGAAGGCACTACTGGTGCTCTCTCACAAATTCTGTCAGATATGTCTGAAAAAAAGTGAATCTGAGCAGATTTAGAGAGTTAGAAGCAACTAGTAGACTGATAGAGGTAGGTATGCCGGGCATGTGGATCTGCACCAGATCAAACCAACCAGGAACAGCAGAGGAATCCAGCCAGCCTGCGGGTCTGAGAGAGTGCTGGGTGTGCAAAACACCAGAGCAGGAACAGGGCCAGGATGGAAGTACTGGCTACAGCTGCAATCGAGCCCCAGGCCTCTCAGTCAAGGACAGGAGTCATCAGAGCCCAGAGCCTGCAGCTGCGGGAGCAGCTAGCCCAGAGGCCTCTAACCCACAGTCTAAAGGTTTGAAACTCACCTTCTTAAACTTCCAGGAGCCATGATGTACAGGTAAAATGGCTCATATCCCTCCCTGGAATAAACCCAGAGAATAAAAACTCAGGAGAAACAGAGGAGCCAGAAGGGGGGCTTCAGTAGTGAGAGAAGTAGGGGAAAGGGCCCTTCCTGTGGTGGCAGAAGGAGACTAGTACAGGAAGAGAGGTGTCCCAACAGCCCTCACCTCAGTAGAGCAAGGAGAGTAACTGAGCCCCAGGGGGTGGAGCTGACTAACTTCAACGCCAGGACCCCAGACTTGGCTTTGCACAGCCAGGGGAAGTGGCAGACACCAACACAGACAACAACTGAGCCCACCCATGTGGTAGGACAGTCCTGGGGAAGAGGAGACTCCCAGCAGCCAGACCACCCCACCCCCACACCTCACAGAACAAGAGGCCATAGGACATAAAGCTACATCCCAACACAAGAAAATGGGGACAGTGCCCCCTGAGCCCCAGAAGCAGAGATCCACTTCAGAAACCAGGAGGAAAAAAACACCATGAAAAAGAATAGTAAAAAGCTTTCAAACACGATTGATTCATATTATAGAGACAGGGAATATCAAAATACCAATTCAGAAGAGGACAGCATGAACACTACACCCACATCTGAAACCTCAAAAGGGAAAGTGAACTGGTCTCCAGACCAAAAAGCATTCCTGGAAGAACTCAAGGAGGACTTTAAAAATCAAATTAGGGAGGTAAAAGAAAAAATGCAAAAAATGGAAAAAAATCATTGAGGAAAACAAATCTTTAAAAGGTAAAATCGGTGAAATGGTTAAAGAAAATCAGAATATAAAAGGAAAAAAATGTCTTGTTGAAAAGTAAAATCAACCAAATGGAAAAGGAGATAGAGAAGATAAAGGAAGAAAACGAAACATTAAAAATTATAATTGGGCAAGTAGAAGCTAATGACTGTTTGAGACATCAAGAATTAGTCAAACAAAATCTAAAAAATGAAAAAATAGAAGAAAATGTGAACTATCTGATTGGAAAAATAACCTACCTGGAAAATAGATCCAGGAGAGACAGTCTAAGAATTATTGGTCTACCTGAAAGCTATGATGAAAAAAAGAGCCTGGACAGTAACATCCATGAAATCCTTAAGGAAAATTGCCTGGAGGTCCTAGAACCAGAGGTTAAAATTGTCATTGAAAGAATCCATCGATCACCCTCTGGAAAAGATCCCAAATTGTAACCTCCAAGAAATATTATAGCCAATTTCCAGAACGACCAGGTCAAGGAGAAACTACTGCAAGTAGTGAGAAAGAAACAATTCAAATATCACAGAACTACAGTCAGGATCACACAGGATCTTTCAGCTTCTACATTAAATGACAGGAAAAATTGGAATACAATATTCTGAAAGACAAAGGAGCTTGGACTACAACCAAGGATCAACTACCCAGCAAAACTGAGCATAATTTTTCAGGCAAGGAGATGGACATTCAATGAAATAAGGGAATTCCAGACCTTCCTGATGAAAAGTCCAGAGTCCAATGGAAAATTTGGTCTCCAAATACAAAACTCAAGAGAGACATAAAAAGGTAAATGGTGTGTGGGGGGGGAACCCTAGTTAATAAATAAGGCTAATTAATTACATTCTTATATAGGATTATTTTGTTTTATATATGTTTGATATATATATATATGTCAATCTTGAGAATAGTATACTTATTATGACAATTGAAAGGAATATTCATAGACTGTGGATGTCAGTATAAAAGAACTGATACAATGATAAAAATATAATTAAGAGATATAAAGGGATGGTTCTGGGAGAAGAGGTAAGGAGGTAGTAGAAAAGGGTAAATTACACCAAATGAAGAGGCACAAAAACATATTATAGTAGAGGGAAAGAAGTGAGGGAGAAGAGCAGTATCTGAGCTTTACTCTCATAGGATTTGGTTCAAGAAGGGAATAACATACACTGATAAGTATAGAAATCTAACTTGTCCTACAGGCAGTAGGAGGAGAAAGGGGGAAAAAGGGAGTGGGGTAGTCAGAAGGGAGGGAAGAAGTAGCAAGTGGAAAATGGTAGGATAAGGGAGGGGAATCAAGAGGGAGGGTAAACTGAGGAAGGCAGAAGTCAAAAGCAAAACTTTGTTGAGGAGTGGAAGGGGAAAGGGAGAAATAAAAGCATAAACGGGGGGGGGGAAATAAGATGGAGAAAAAGAAACAGATAGTAATCATAACTGTGAATGTGAATGGGATGAACTCTCCCATAAAACTGAAACAGATAGCAGAATGGATTAAAAATCATAATCCTACAATATGTTGTTGACAAGAAACACATTTGAAACAGGGTGATACACACAGGGTAAAGGTAAAAGGCTGGAGTAGAATAGATTGTGCCTCAGCTAAAGTAAAAAAAGCGGGGGTAGCAATCCTAATCTCAGATAAAGCAAAAGCAAAGATAGATCTAATTAAAAGACATAAGGAAGGACACTACATCCTGCTAAAAGGCACCATAAACAATAAAGCAATATCATTGTTTAACATATATGCCCCAAGTGGTATGGCATACAGATTCTTAGAGGAGAAGTTAAGGGAGTTACAGGAAGAAATAGACAGCAAAACTATAATATTGGGAGACCTCAACCTCCCCCTCTCTGAACTTGATAAATCTAACCTCAAAATAAATGAGAAAGAAGTTAAGGAGGTGTACAGAATTTTAGAAAAGGCAGATATGATAGACCTCTGGAGAAAACTGAATGGGGATAAAAAGGAATATACTGTTTTCTCAGTGGTACATGGCACATACTCAAAAATTGACCATGTACTAGGGCATAAAAACCTCAAAATCCAGTGAAGAAAGGCAGAAGTAGTCAAAGCATCCTTTTCAGATCATGATGCAATAAAAATTATTTGTAATAAATAATCATGTTAAAATAAGCTAAAAATTAATTGGAAACTAAATAATCCAATTCTAAAGAATGAGTGGGCCAAAGAACAAATCAGAGAAACAATTAATAACTTCATTCAAGTAAGTGACAATAAAGAGACAACATACCAAAATTTATGGGATGCAGCAAAAGCAGTTCTTAGGGGAAGTTTTATATCTCTAAATGCTTACATGAATAAAATAGAGGAAAAGGAGATCAATGAATTAGGCATGCAACTGAAAAAGCTAGAAAAAGAACAAATTGAAAATCCCCAGTTAAATGCCAAATTAGAAATGCTGAAAATCAAAGAAGAGATTAATAAAATTGACATCAAGAAAACTACAGAATTAATAAATAAAACCAAGAGCTGGTTTTATGAAAAAACCAATAAGATTGACAAACCTTTGATTAATTTGATTAAAAAAAGAAAAGAAAATCAAATTACCAGTATCAAAAATGAAAAGGGTGAATTCACCTCCAATGAAGAGGAAATTAAAACAATAATTAGGAATTATTTTGCCCAATTTTATGCCCATAAATTTGACAACCTTAAGGATATGGATGAATATGTACAAAAATATAAATTGCCCAGGTTAACAGAAGAGGAAGTAAAACTCCTAAATAACCCCATCTCAGCAAAAGAAATTGAGCAAGGCATCAATGAACTATCTAAAAAAATATCTCCAGAGCCAGATGGTTTTACATGTGAATTCTATCAAGCATTTAAAGAACAATTAATTTCCTAACTTTATAGACTATTTGGTCAAATAGATGAAGAAAGAGTCCTACCAAATTCTTGTTACAACACAAATATGATACTAATACCCAAACCAGGAAGAGTCAAAACAGAGAAAGAAAATTATAGACAATTTCTCTAATGAATATGGATGCAAAAATTTTAAATAAAATATTAGCAAAATGATTGCAGCAACTTATCACAAGAATAATACACCATGACCAGGTAGGATTTATTCCAGGAATGCAAAGCTGGTTTAATATTAGGAAAACTATCAGTATAATTGATCACATCAACAACAAAACTAGCAGAAACCGTATGATCGTCTCGATAGATGCAGAAAAAGCCTTTGACAAAATACAACACCCATTCCTATTAAAAACACTAGAAAGCCTAGGAGTAAATGGAGTCTTCCTTAAAATTATAAATAGCATCTATCTAAAACCATCAACAAGCATTATTTGTAATGGGGGTAAGCTAGATGCATTCCCAATAAGATCAGGGGTGAAACAAGGAAGTCCGTCATCACCACTACTATTCAATTTAGTACTAGAAATGTTAGCTGTAGCAATAAGAGAAGAAAAAGAAAATGAAGGAATTAGAATAGGCAAAGAAGAAACTAAATTATCACTTTTTGCAGATGATATGATGATTTACTTAGAGAATCCTAGAGCATCAAGTAAAAAACTACTTGAAATAATAGACAACTTTAGCAAAGTTGCAGGATATAAAATAAACCCACATAAATCCTTGGTGTTCCTTTACATTACTAACAAAGCCCAACAGCAAGAGATAGAAAGATAAATTCCATTCAAAGTTACTGTAGACACTATAAAATATTTGGGAGTCTATCTGCCAAGACAGACCCAGGGCCTATATGAACATAACTGTGAAACACTTTTCATGCTAATAAAGTCAGATCTAAATAATGGAAAAATATCAGTTGCTCATGGTTATGCTGATCTAATATAATAAAAAAGACAATTTTACCTAAATTAATTTATTTATTCAGTGCCATACCAATCGAATTACCAAAAAATTATTTTACAGAGCTGGATAAAATAATAAAAAAATTCATCTGAAAGAACAAGAGGTCTAGAATATCTAGGGAATTAATGAAAAGAAATGCTAGGGAAGGTGGCCTAGCCATACCAGATATTAAACTGTACTATAGAGCAGCAGTCATCAAAACTACCTGGTACTGGCTAAGAAACAGAGCCATAGATCAGTGGAATAGGATAGGTACACAAGATGCAGTAGTCAATGACTGTAGCGATCTACTCTTTGATAAACCCAAAGAATCCAGCTTCTGGGCTAAGAATTCACTATTTCATAAAAACTGCTGGGAAAATTGGAAAATGGTAGGACAGAAACTGGGCATAGACCAATATCTTACACCATATACCAAAATAAAGTCAAAATGGGTTTGTGATTTAGGAATAAAGGCTGATACTATAAGCAATTTCGGAGAGCAAGGAATAGTTTACCTATCAGATTTATGGAAAAGAAAAGAATTCATGACACAATAAGAGATGAGCGCATTATGAAATACAAAATGGATAATTTTGATTATGTTAAATTGAAATGTTTTTGTATAAAAAAGCCAATGCAACAAAGATTAGGAGGGAAGCAGAAAACTGGGAGAAAATCTTTACAACTAGTGTCTCTGGTAAAAGCCTCATCTTTAAAATATACAGGGAACTGAGTCAAATTTTTAGGAATACAAGTCATTCCACAATTGAGAAATGGTCAAAGGATATGAACAGGCAGATTTAGATGAAGCAATTAAAGATATCTATAGGCATATGAAAAAATGCTTAAAATCACTACTGATTAGAGAAATGCAAATCAAAACAACTCTTAGGTACCACATCTCTCTGGTCAGATTGGCTAAAATGATGAAACAGGAAGATGATAAATGCTGGAGAGGTTGTGGGAAAATTGGAACATTGTTACATTGCTGGTGGAGTTGTGAACTGATCCAGCCATTCTGGAGAGCAATTTGGAACTATGCCCAAAGGGCTATAAATATGTTCATACCTTTTGACCCAGCAATACCACTTCTAAGGTTGTATCCCAAAGAGATCACACAAGTGGGAAAAGGACTCATATGTACAAAAATATTTATAGCGGCTCTTTTCGTAGTAGCAAAGAATTGGAAATCAAGAGGATACCCATCAATTGCGGAGTGGCTGAACAAGTCATGGTATGTGAAAGTAATGGAATACTATTGTGCTATAAGAAATGGGGAAGATACAGACTTCAGAATAACCTGGAAAAACTTACACAATATAATGCTGATTGAGCAGAGCAGAACCAGGAGAACATTATACACAACCACAGACATATTGATTTTGTGATGACTCACCTTGATAGACTTCGTTCTTCTCAGCAATACAAGGTGCAAAGACAACTTCAAGGGACTCGCGATGGAGAGTGCTATCTACATTCAGAGAAAGAAGTATGGAGTCTGAATGCAGATCGAGGCACACTGTTTGCTCTCCTTTTTTTCCCTTTTGTTTTTGGTTTTTGGTATTTTTGGTTTTGTTTCTTCTTTCTTATGATTCATTCCATTGCTCATAATTCTTCTTTACAACTTGACTATTGTGTAAATAAGTTCAACGTGAAGTTATATGTAGAAGATAGAGTGGATTCCATGCTATCTTAGGCAGGCAGGGGGCTGAGGCGGGGAAGAAAATCTGGAACTCAAAATTATGTGGAACTGAGTGTTGTAAACTAAAAATAAAAAATCTTAATTATAAAAAATAAAATAAAATAAAATGTAAAAAAATTAAATAAAAGAAAATCATAAGATATTTTGACGTCAGCCTTCTTTCCTTCCATTGTCCTAGACAAGAAAGCATTTTATATTGAGTTGTAACGAAGGAAGGAGTATATCTGCTAGAAAAAAAGAAGAAAATTTGGAGATTTTAGTATCCCAAAGACCAGGAACTGGATCTTTACAAGGCCTAGGCTGGGACCCCATAGTCTCATCATCTTCTTCTTGGTTTTGTTGCTGTTTCCATGAAAGTATAAGAAACCTTGGGTTTATTGGACTTAATGTTTCTTGGATAGGTTTTCTCTGCTATAGTCACGCTCTCACCTCCAGCCTGGTTTCCACAAGATGTAATCTCTTTGAGGACAGGAACTCTTATTGTTGTCTCTGTATCCCTAGTGTCCAGCATTGTGTCTGGTACATAGTAGGTGTTTAATAAAAGTAGATGGAATGAATGAATGATATCCATGCCCTGTCCATTCTCTGGAACCTCACTGTACTAGAGTCTTCCTTGATGGAAATTTCCAGCTTCTTTCCATAGCACACCAATCAGGTGCAATGTCCTGCCCTTCCCTATAAAGCACCTGGCCCTCTTCTGCTTTACATGGGATACAGGGTACCACACACTGAATTGAGGAGCTGGAGGGAGATGGTGAATAGATAGATGGATAAAATAATCTAGATAGATGGATAAGATAACATCCTCTGGGCTACAGTTCTCTTTTTCTCTTTGTTTTAAAATTATTATTTATTTGGTGAACAAAATTCTATTTTCTTCCTTTCCTATCCCCTTAGGCAGCTAGGTTAGTAGAGTGATTAAAGCACTGGGCCTAGAGTCAGGTAGGCCTGAGTTTAAATCTGGCCTCAGACACTTGGTAGCTGTGAGGGCCTGGGCAAGTCACTTAATCTCTGCTTGCCCCAGCTTTCTCATCTGTAAAATAGGGTTAACAGTAATACTTCCCTCCCAGGATTGTTGTGAAGACCAAATGAGATAATATTTGTAAAATATTTAGCACAGTGCCTGATACATAGTAGACACTTAATAAATGCTTATTTCCTTTCTTCTTTTCTTTCCCCTATGAGTAAAAAAAGAAAAACAAAACTCTTGTAACAAATATGTATAGTCAAACAAGACTAGTCTCCACAATGGCCCCATCCAAAATGGGCTACACTTCAGGAGGGCACCTCCTGTGTGGTTATCTCTTCCATGTTTCCTCCTTCCCAGGATTCAAGATAATATCATCCATGCCCTGTTTGCTGAGGGAAGGAAGGGTAGCTGGAACTGGAGTCCTTCACAAAGCAAGGAACTAATCTACTAGAACCATATCTATTTGTGGGTGCAGTGGGGGTGGGGCTCCTTTCTACTTGGTGGTGATCCCTTAAGAGGAGAGAGATAATGCTGTCCGGAGAAAGCCTCAGGCCCTGCTCATAGCAGACCAACATGTGGCCCATGAATACAGGCCTTGGGTGTATGAGATTGTAGCTTATGATGTTATGAACTTCAAAAGGGTGGGAGATTGAGCCACCAGGATATCCAGGTATATATAGTCCATCCTGGGGTTTGAAGCCAGCTTGTCCAGCTTTGAGAGAGTCAGGAGTGAGGAGTGGTCTTCAGTCCCAGAAATACCTGAGACCAAGGCTCATCTTGTGGTCCTGAAACATTTGGGCATGAACTTAGTAGGACCAATGCTATGTAGAAACAGAATGAAGTCTGAGCCCACTCTTCAAAGATCAGGTGGTAAAGTGGAGATTGTGACCCTGAAATGTTGGGGGTGGATGGGAAATGTTTGTATTTTAGTTTCTTCCATATCTTTCATGTGAATGTCTCTTTGTCAAAGCCAATTTTTAAAAATGGGTTAGATGAAAGTGGAGTGCTAGTGTGTGGTGGCTAGCAATGGAAGAGACCATATTAGAGTGGCTCAGAGGACCCCTAGAATCTTAAGGGGGTGATGCAGCAGGCCTTGTTCGGCAAGGGTGATTGATGCTACACGTTTTGGAGAACTTTTTAAAAGGAAGGAAAAAAGTAGTTGCAAAAAATTGACAGCATGTGAAACATTCCCCACATATCCAATCTCTCTCCTCCCTTCCTCCCCAGCTTTCTCCAGGGCCAAGCTTGGCTCTCATCCACCTTCTCCTTCCGTCTGATCTAAGACTCTCAGAGAAGGAGAGACTCTATACAGAAGATAAGAAAACAGCTTTAGAAGAGAAAATACAGAAAAATTCTTGCTGGCTCTTATTCACTTCCAAGTGAATGCTCCCGTGTTCCCAATGATCTGGTCTTCCCTTGGTTTTTCATTATCCTTCCTCAATTACTTTATGCTTTTCACTGCTCAGTCAGCTCTGATACTCCTGTCTCTGATCCTAAGGCCTGGCGATTTTCAGGCTTCCATAAGTGATCTGATGATTTAAGAAATTCCAAAGAAAAACCCCAGCTATCCAATAGGAACCAAACAACTTCTTCAAGGAAGTAGGGCAAACTGAAAGTAAAATTCTTTATTGCATAACTCAGTGATTCAGTAAGTCAGAGAAGCCAAAAGGAATTGCTTGATTTCAATGCTGAGAGGATTGCTTTGGTGAGAACATTAAGCTGATTCTTAATAACTGGCAGTAACAGAGGAGAGCTGAATCATGCAGAAGATTCCTGGGACCCTTTCCCATCCTGCTTTTGCCATTAGAGAAGGATCTTTCTAGAGAACTTGCAGCTTTTATTTCTGTAATATGGACCTTCTCCATCCTAGTTAAATTAGAATTAAATAAATAGAGTTAGTGACTTGAATGTAGGGAAAATATATAATGTCCCCTGTTGGCAGTTTCTGGAAGCAGTGTCTCGTAGACGGTGGCAGTGAGCCTGCTTGATTCCCTGTAATCTTTGAGAAACCTTAAAGATCTGTCCTTCTTTAATACAATGTTTAATGCGTATATTAGAATGCTATAGTAGAGAACACTTAAAGGTATCTTCCGCAATCATAATGTCACAGATTTAAAACTGGAAAAGATCTTAGAGGTCATCTACTCCAACCTCCTTCTCCCCTTCCCCCTACCACTCCCATGCTTTACAGATGAGAAAACTGACATGTCATAAAGACTAAGTGACTTACCTAGAGTTATGCAAATATCAAGTGGCACAGCTGGAACTCAAAACAAGGTCTTCTATAACTCCAAATCTAGCATTCTTTCCATTGTTCTTTTGCTGCCAGGGTCTGTAAGAGATCTATAAGAGGTTGTTGGTCTTTGGGAGACTGAGGTTGTGAGGGCCTTCACTGTTTCTGTGCTCAGTCAGTGAAGTGTGCTAGAGGATGGGTGACCCATATCAAGTGGTCATGCTCGGTTCATTCTGTTCCATTGGCTTTAAGCTCCTTGAGGGGAAAGAAGGATTGTCTCTTTCCCTTTTTTGTTTCCTCAGAACTTAGAGCAGTGCCTGGCACTTAATAGACACTTAATTAATGTTTTTAATTGATTGATTCATTTACTCAAAGTCTCACAATAGTGTTATTTCTACCTCTGTTTCCCCTGTCCTCTCATCCTTATTCACCTCAGCCTACCTCTTCATGGTCCACATCTCCCTCTGCCTTCTCCTTTCCTTGTAACCTCTGAACTTCCTGCTCTGTTGTTAACAAACTTCTCTGTATATTGGACCTTTCCTTTTGTGCTCTTTTTGTGTTCTTTCATTAACTTAATTGTCTCCAAAGACACAATAGATTTGCATACTCCCTTTTCTCATGTCCTGAAGCACTGGGTCTGGAGAAGGAACAGGCACATTGCTTGTTCCTAACTTACTCTCAGCCTGTCTCTTTGCCACCATCATTTAGCAAGTGCATCTAGAGATGACAGGGTTCTAGAATTGGAGTCAGGAAGACCTGGATTCAAATCCCAGGTCACTGTAACAGTAACCTGCCACCCATCAAGGACTCACACACAGCTACCATGGCCCCTCTATGCTTTCTTTTCTCCAGGCTAAACATCTCAAACTCTTTAGCCATGGTTTTTAGCCCTCTTACCACAACTTGGTGTAATGGCTAGAGCACTGGCCTTGGCATCAAGACCTGACTCAAATCCCATCTCAGACACTGAACTAGTCATGTGACCCTAACCAAGTTGCCTTACTTCTTTGTGTCTGCTTCCTCATCTAAAAATGAGAGTTGGACTTGACTGCCTCCAGTTCCCTCTCACCTTTAACTCTTATGATCTGGTGATCTTTTGAGATCTACTTTGTCCATCTTTATCACCGAAGTTGAAATCCATGAATCAGTGACCATTAACCCTTCTGCCTCTTGTCTTGTTGCCAGTCATATCTTGCCATCTTGCAGGGGGAAGTCACACAATATTACACATTTATTTTCTTTCATTTCAATTAGGTTCTCACAGTTCTAAGAAAGTCCTTTTTTAAAATGCCAAACTTTTTTGTCTGTTCTCAAAGTTCTTATGCTACCTCTTATCAACCCTTTAGCAAAAAGTAGTAATCTACTGCTGTACTGAGATAATGAAGTCCACCCATCTTAAGTTCCTCTTCTACCCCATTCTGTACCTCAAAACATTTCCTTGTCATTCTCCCTCCGTTGTATCTAATGAAGAGGTTGTCCTTCTTACTAAGGTTAACCCTTCCCCTTGTGCTTTTGATCTCTTTCATTCCTGCTTCCCCCAAGACCTTGGTCCATTCAAACATTCCCTCTATTTCATCTTCAATTTCTCATTCACCAATTCCTTCTGCACCCCCTACACGTATGCCCAGATTTCTCCTTTATCTTTAAAATACCTTCATTTGACCTTGAAATTTCCTCTAACTATTCTCCCTTTTACAGGCTGCACCTTAGAAAGGGGTAAATATATTCCATATCCCCTTTCTTCTAATTCTTCTTCTCAAGTCCTTGCAATCTCATCTCTGACTCCATCATGTGATAGAAGTTGTGCTCTCAAGGTTACCAGGGGATCTCAGTGGATGTTCTCTCTTGCCATTGCTTACATTACATTACATTCTCTGGGTTTTCTTTGTAGTTGTCTGATCATTCCCCGGTCTCCTTTGAGGAATCATTATTCTTCTCCCACCCTCTGAGTGTGGCTGTCCTCTAAGGCACTGTCCTGAGTTTTCTTCTCCTCCCTTTCTCTCTCTTTCATGATCTCCTCACCTCCCATAGATCCAATGATCATATGTATGAATATGACATCCATGTTTAGTATCTAAACTAAACATGTAGCTTCGATCTATGTTCTGAACTTTTATCCGAATTTACCAGCTACCTGCTGGAAATCTTCACAAAGGTATCGTATTTCCCTATGTGCAAGACGCACCTTAATTTTGGGCCGAAATTTGAAAAAAAAAAAGTATTACATAACGTTATTGAACTCAAGTTTCATTCATCTGCTCATAGCTTTCAGGCATCTTTTGGACAAGTCTGGTGCATGTACGCATGCTTAGTCCATTCTGTTTCATGAACCTGAAGCACCAGTTGTGTCCTCCTTTAAAATTGGTAACTTCTTTTTCATCAGCAATTCTTCCTGACTCATGCTGAACCATCTTTGTGGACACAGGAATTCCAATTGCCCTTTCCTCTTCAATCCATATCTTTAATTCCCTCTCTAAATCAGGCCATTTTGCTGACTTGCCTCTCATGGCCTTCTTCTGTAAAGGTGTTTTCAGTATGGATTCTTCTTCCTGTAGCCAGTCTTGAATTGTTTTCTCAGTTGGAGGAGGACCAAACTTACGTTCAGCAGCACGATTTCCATTCACTTTTGCAAACTGGATCACTTTTAACTTGAATTCAGCACTGTAGGAAAATATTTTCTGAACCTTTTCTGGACAGAATGGGGCAAAACGTAACCTAATATACCAGTAAGAAATGCAAAACGATGAGTGCAAAGACAAGTGCAAAAAAGCAGGAAATGCAAGTAAAAAAATTCTACAACCACTGTATGAGATGCACCCAGTTTTTAGACTCCAAATTTTTTGAAAAAGGGTGCATTGTATACATGGGGAAATATGGTATCTCAAATTCAATTCATCTGAAATGGAGCTCATCATATTCCTCCTTAAACTCATCCCACCTCCAGATTTCCTCATTTTTCTTGAGAGTACTGCCTGCTTTCTAGTTACCCAGGTTAACAACCTGGGAGTGCTCTTCCACTGTTCCCTGTCCTTTGCCATGTCATATCTTACAAGTTTCTAAATCTTTCAATTCTGTCTCTACTTCTCTCCCATATTTGATCTTCTCTCTCCTCAGAAAACCTCTTCCCTAGTTCAGATTGTTGTAACCTCTAGTAAAGACTGCTGCAGTGGCTCCTTGTTGTGCTCCTTGTCTCCTTATCTTGACTTTCTAATCCATCTTCTATACAGCTGTGAAATTTTCAGTGGGTCTCTAGAACCACTAGGATAAAAGATAACAAACTCCATTTGCCATTTCCAGCCTTCTACAATATGGCACCCACCTACCTTTCCAATCTTAATTTTTTGTTACTCCCTTTCATGCATTGTTCATTCCAGTTGAACTCACCAGTAGATACTCTCTGTAAAGGGCATTACATCTCCCATGTGTGTACATTCACTCACGTCTGCAAAGCATTCCCTCTACTTCCATTTCTTAGAGCCCTGCAAAGCAGAGCTCAGCTGCCACCTGCTGCAGGCAGCTTTTCCTAATTTCCCCTGTTGTTAGTACTCCTACCTTTTGAAATTACTTTGTATATATTCTATCCCTTTAGTAGAGTGTAAGCTCCTTGAGGGCATGCTCTATTTAATTATTGTTTTTGGATCTATCTACCGTCCCCTAAGGAGGGGGAAGCATGTCACCCTCTGGATGTGGGTGCCCTTAGGTCAAGTCCTGGTTAACCCATGCTCACTTCCACTCCTCTCCTGTCATACTCCCACACTTTCCAGGACCCATACATACTGCTGTCTCAGACAAGAGATCTGAGTCCACTTCCTACTTCAGATGTTTGTAAGTTATGCGGACATGGATAAAGTCACCCAGACTCTCAGACCCGCTCTTGCACCCTTACTCCCACCCCTTCAAATGGGAATGGCCATCTGTGCAACTCACCTCACAGGAAAGCACCCTGCAACTTCCAAGTGCCCTCTCTATGCTTGTTGCTATTTCTTAAGTAACTAACTAGTAACTGGGGGGGGGGGGAGGAGGGTCTGAATTTCCACTTCTTTCTTTCAAAAACTGGATTTCCTGTGTCTGTGAGCTAAAGGAGAACTGAGGTCAGGACAGTTATAGCCCTAATCTTGCTTTGTTGATTTGGAAGGAGAAAGGGAGTGGTTTATTTTGATTTTCTAAGTAAAGCTGTTACTTGTATTTTGTGATCCCCAAATGCCTCTTCATGAATTTTTAACCCTTGAGGTTGAATTACTAGACTGGTTTAGAATAAACTTCAATAAGCCACTATCTTTGGTGTGAAGATGACCTTCTCCCCCTCTATATTAGAGGGGGAGCCAAATGGCCCAGTGGATGGCCTAGAGTCAGGAAGAGCAGAGTAACTAGCTGTGTAACCATGGTCAAGTCACTTAAACTCTGCTAACTAGTCAGTGAATCAATAAACATTTATTCAGCAATCCACAATGTGCCAGGCTCTGTGCTAAGTGCTAGTGTCTGCCTCAGTTTTCTCAATTATAAAATGGGGGAAATGACAGTATCTACATCCTTGGGTTGTTGTGAGGACCAAATGAAATAATATTTGTAAGGTGCTTTGCAAGCCTCAAACGCTATATGGAGGCTATTATTGTTAAATATTATTATCTGAGTAGAGAGGGAAAGGCATATAATAGAATATCTGACTGTGGGAGAAAAGTACAAGGTCTTTCCCAAAGTAAATCCTCCAAATCAGGAAGGGCTTTAATTTGATAAAGATCTCTTTTCTCTCTACATTGCTGAACTTTTTTCCCTCCCCCAAATCCCACTTACCTCGCCTTCAGGAGTTGGTACCTGCCTCCTTCTGCCTTGGAGCTCTTCATATTCAGAGGCATTGGAAACTGCTTTCCCTGTTGTCTCCTTGCCTTTTTGTGACTAATTCCATAAAGAAGCCTTAGCTGAAAGAAGTCCTCTCTTCCATCTACAATAAGCCAAAAGGCCCCTTCTGGGCTGCCTTGCACTCATCCACACTGGTGAACAATTTTGACCTCTGCCCAAAGGGCAATAAAACTGTATACCCTTTGACCCAACAATATTACTGCTGGATCTGTATCCCAAAGAGATGTTTTTTTTTTTAAAAATGTAAAGGACCCATGTGCACAAAAATATTCATAGAATCTCCTTTTGGTGGCAAAGAATTGGAAGTTGAAGGAATGCCCATCAATTGGGGAATGGCTGAACAAGTTGTGGTATATGGTTCTAATGGAATACTGGTGTGCTATAAGAAATGGTGAACAGGATGACTTCAGAAAAACTTGGAAAGACTTATATGAAATGATGAAAAGTAGAGTGAGCAGGACCAGAACATGGAACACAGTAACAGCAGTACTGTATGATGAAAAATTGTGAATGACTTAGCTATTCTCAGCAATGCAATGCTCTAAGAGAATTCCAAAGGACTTATGATGAAAAATGCTACCCACCTCCAGAGAAAGAATTGATAGAGTCTGAATGCCGATGGAAGCATCCTGTTTTACTTTATTTTTCTTGTTGTTTTTGGTATGTGTTTTCTTTTATAACATGAATAGTATGTAAATATGTTTTTCATGATTGTGTATGTATAGACTATATCAAAATGCTTACCTACTCAATGAGGGCAGATGGATGGGAGGGAGGGTGAAAATTTGGTACTCAAAATTTTAAAACATGAATGTTAAAATTGTTTTACTTGTAATTGAAAAAATAAAATATAAAAAAATTAATTTAAATAATAATGTCATTTTTGTTATATTGGGCTTTGAGAACTCAGATCAATGCAGTAATAAGCCAGGATTCCAGAGGACTGATTATGAAACATGCAATTGCCTTCTGAAAGAAAGGTGATGAACTCAAGGTGTAGAATTAGAAATACATTTTTGTATCTATGCAATGTGGGAATTACTTTTGCCTGTTAGTTACATGGGTTGAGTGTTTCTTCTTTTCCCAAATGGTGGCAGGGAAAAGGGAGCGAAAATAATAAGGATAGTAATAATAATTCTAATTATGAGCCTTTCTATGGCACCTTAAGGTTTGTAAAGCGCTGTCTCATTTGGTCCTCACAATAACACTGGGGAGTAGGTACTATCATCATGCTCAATTTTTAATTGAAAAGAAATGAAATTTGAAAAAAAGGGATTACACATTGCTTTCTACTTAGAAAACCAGAAAAAATGCAGAAATTTGTTTCAGCTCTGAATTGTCCCTTTGCATCTAGACCAAGCCCAAGCTCCTCTGCATTCCTGCCTCCCCTGCTTCCAGAACAGAACACCACCACCCAGTTCCCCATCCCCCTTTAGCAAAATGAGTTTTGAAGTCATGTAAGAACAATTTGTACTTGATTTCCTGTAAACTTTGAGGTAAATGGAAACTGAAACTGGTTTGATTCAAGGAAATCAGCCCATTAGTGGGTTGTTTGTGAATGTGTATATGCATGTCTCTACAAAGGGCTTTGAACACCAAAAAGAGTATTCTGTATTTGCCCCTAGAGATGACAGGTAACCTCTGGAGATTACAGAGTAGAGATAGGACATGGTCAGACCTGCATTTGGAAAGATCACTTTGATAGCTGAGTGTAGGATAGGCTGCAGGGAGGAGAGACATGAGGCATGGAGAACAACCAGAGGGATATTACAATAGCCCAGGTGTGAGGTGAAGAGGGTGTACGCCAGGCCAGTAGTAATGGGGAATGTACATGGGAGATGTTGTAAAGTAGAATCAATAGGACTTGGCAATAGTTTAGAGATGGGCAGGGAGAGATAGTGAGGAGGTGAGGATGATGCCTGGTGACTGGAAGGATGGTGGTATGCTCAATAGTAATAGGAAGGTTAGGAAGAGGGGAGGGCTTTGGAGAAAAGAGAAGGAGTTTAATTTTGGACATGTTGAGCTTGTGATGTCTATAGGACGTTCAGTTTAAGAAGTCCACCATGCAGTTGGAGCTGTGAGGCTGGAGGTCAGGAGAGAGGTTAAGGCCAGATAAATAGTTCTGAGAATCATATGAAGAGAGATGATAATTGAATCCATCAGAGCTAATGAGATTACCAAGAGAATAAACATAGAGGGAGAAGAGAAGAAAAGAGGGCCCAGTCAGCCGGATCAACCTGGAGGAAGAGCCAGCCAATCAAACTGAGCCAGGAAAGAGAAGTGTCACAAAAACCTAGAGACAACAGAGGATCAAGTTAAAGAGGATGATTTTCAGCTGAAGCAGCAAAGCACCCTCAGGGAGAGACAGATGTATTTCTCTAAGTGGTTGGTCTTCTGACCTCATAATTTCCTGTAAGACCTGGCTGGTTGAGAATTGTTTTCTTGTCCTCAGTTGTGAAAACTATAACCTTCTGTTTACTATTAAATCTTTTATGGTGTAATTTTAAAACAAATATTTAATCACTGACCCATTTGGAAATGATTGTAATACATAGAATGGATGATGATTTGTCTGCCTTCATCACAAAATCAAAGTCCACTTTTTGCAATACATTTTGTTGAATAACACATTTTTTTCCAGTTTTTTTCGTTCTTCTCATATAAAACACTGCCCCTTGAAATCCACTTGAGTTAAAATATTTTACTTTCTGGTTCAAGTTGATGGTGAGAGAACAGGGAGATTTTCCCTTTGAAGATATAGGAAACACTGAACTCATTCATTATAAGATGAGGTCTGGGGGGAGAGGCCCTTGAATCTATTTTGACCAGAGAAAAAGTCTGGGGATCATCTTTATCCCTTAGGTCTAATACGTCCATAAAGCAATCTTAGAGATGAAAGGCCAAGTGTAATGAAGCCTAAGGAACTTAATATTGAAATGTTTGGACCTTTCTGCTGGTTTATTTTTGAGGTTCTGGGGCTACAGGCACTATGGCTTTGAGATGGCTAAAGCTGGGGGCCACTTTCAGGTTTTCCCTGGTGCCTGAAAGATTTCTAACAACAAATACTATTTCCCATCAGACCTGAGAAGTGAGGCTTTACCCAGGACTGTGAGTGTTATTTTATATGAGCAACCCCTTTACATATGTGGGCATATTAGAGGGGGAAGACATTATCCATGCCACTTATTATGTTGGAAACTGGAGTGTTTCTCTCTCTCTCTCTCTCTTTCTTTTTCCGTTTCTTCCCTCCCCATTGAATAGAGACTGGGACTAAGATTTAATTAGTACAAAGATCATCTTTATGAGGAAGTTCCCTGTAGAAATGTGGATCAGCCTCTTCCCTGTAATTTATAGTCATAGAGAGCTATCTAGGACACTGAGAAGTGAAATGACTTGTCCAGGGTGTTTTAACAACCCAGCTAGCAGCTTCGGTGGGGGCATTAAGATCCCTCCCCCACAGCTGGCACCTAGGGGGCTGCCGGGATGCCGGGAAAGCACAGGTTCTTTTTATCTGCTTAAACAAGGAAAGCACGGTAAAGGGGTTGACCAGCTTACTTTAATCCAGCATTGACTTAGCATACAGACAACATTCATTTAGTTCAGGGGAAAATGCCAGCATTCAGTTAGTTCAGGGGAGCATACAGACAAGCATCAAGAGATATACCAAATACAGATTCATTGACTTACTTCAGGGGAAAAAAACAGCACCCTGAGGTTCAAAACATTCATTTAGTTTGGGGAAAAAAACAAACCAGCACCCCGAACCTCAAAACCAAAATACAAACAAATTACAAATATCAACAGACAGACCCAATACAATTCATAGTTACCAACATCTGGGCTCGCCCGAGAGCAAGGGCTGGCCCAGAGTCAAGCTTGCTTCCCACTGCTTTCCACACCAACCGGAAGAGGAAAGAGAGCTTTTCAAGCTGTCCTCTCCCCTCTTATAGGGCTTATGACATCATCAAGTGCCGCCTGAATGACCAGGGCCGATTGGTTCTTGAGTTGGCCCCTCCCGCTAGGGTAGCCATTAACACCTCCCCTCAGCCAGCCCCATGACTCATCACACAGGAAGTTGTCTGCTTCCTGGAATGCTCTTTGGGCTTCCTGCCCCGGAAGAGCAAGCCACAGTGTCCAGAGGCTCAATGAGGTAAGCTGAGTCATTCAAAGAAAACAAAGGCCATTCTGGTTACACAGGGTCACACAGAGAGTATGGGTAGGAATTGAACTCAGGTTTTCTTGGCTCCAAAGCAAGCTCTCTATAATCCGTGATGTCATGTGTCACCACACCTTTGTCTCTTCAGATACACATGGGAACTTGTGCTCACATTTTATGCTTCTTACATGTTTGGTATGTAAAATATGTGGAGGTATCTGATTTATATAAAGACACAGTTCACAGTAGTACATAAAGAAGTTTTATTTTGAAAAGGAGAAAATAAAACAGAGACCTTTGAATGCACAACCATTAGGCTGAAAGATGTAGCGAAAGAAATGAGGATGGTTTAGCTTGGAGGAGAGAAGCCTAAAGAAGACATAATAGGTATTTCCAATTAGTTGTAGGGGTATCATGGGGAAAGGGGACTAGATTGTCTCTTCTTGGACTCAGAAAGCTAAACTTCAAGTGGTTCTTAGACAGCATGGTGAGGCTCTCCAGGGATCCAGAGAATTCACTGGGACATCATGTGATATTTGAATTTTCAAGGGAAACATGGGGCTTTTCAAAGCTGTCTGATACCAGGCTAACTACTGCTGAGAGATAGATCAGAGATTCATGTGACATTCCTTTCATAGACGTTTTGGAATGTGAGAGATGAGTCTGTTCCCTTGTGCTTTTGGCTAGGATAGTAAGTTCTTTACATCATCAGGTATTGGTGAAGCTGGGATTTTGGCAGTTGGTGAGTTAAAAAGCAAGCATTGAGTAAAATTCACTGGAGAATAGGAATGGGGGAGGGTAGCTATAGTGTCCAATTGGATTCCAAGGTTTGAGAAGTTGAGCTGTGCCCAATGGGCGCACACATCCCATTAATAATTGTGGCTATTTAAGAATGAAATGTGGGCAGCTATGTGGCTCGGCAGATAGGGCACAGTGCCGATAGGCAGGAAGACTTGAGTTCAAATTCAGCCTCAGACACTTATGAGCTACATGACCCTGGGCAAGTCACTTAGCCTTTTTGCCTCAATTTCTTCATCTGTCAGATAATGTGGAGAACAGAAGGGCAAACCACTTCGATATCTTTGCCAAGAAAACTCTAAATGGGACATGAAGAGTCAGACATGACTGAACAACAACAAGAAAGAATGCAATTTTAAAAACCTCTTTCTATTTATTTATATAAAATTTTCAAATGGCTACTAAGTTGTTAGGACAACATTATTTAATAAAACAGTATCTCTTTTGTCCCAGGGGCTTTATAAAAAAACAACAACACTGAGACCCTAAGAGTTCTGTGAGCCCAGAAAGTTTGGGAACCTCTGAGTTAGAAGTTGCAGAGTCATATTCAGGCTTGTCATGAAGCATGTGCCTGCACACACTTCTTAATGTATTAGTTGAGTGAGAGCTCTCTTTGCTTGGAGATTGTAAGGGCACAGCTTGAAAGGTCAATTTATAGGACTAAGAAACACAACATGTTGAAAACCTTCTGGATAACAGTAGAGAGAGGATTCTGGGACCCTGTCTAATATCCACCCAAGAGAAAACAGATTTAGAGCTGGAAGGGACCCAAGACATCATCTAGCTCAGTCTGATTCTTTTACAGAGGGGGAAACTGAGGCTGGGGAAGATTAAGTGATTTATCCAAGGTCACGTAGGCAGTAACTGTAAGAGTTGGCGTTTAAGCTCAAACCCAATACACTTTCTGTTTGATCATACATGAATATTTCTACATTGGAGTATTATTGGGGATTCTGAAATCAGGAGCTATTCCACTGGGGCTTTTTAAAAGCTTAAGAAGCAAGGACAAATTTCTGTGTTGTCTCTAAAGTGAGGTCAAGGGACTTGCTTTCCATGGTAGTCAGAACATATTTGGAGCCAAGAAGCCTCAGGTTAAGTAAGTCTCATCTTCTGTGTGACTTTGGTCAAATCCCTGGGCCTCAATGTTTCATGATATTAGTAGCTAGCATTTATATAGCACTTTAAGGTTTCCAAAGAGCTTCACTCATTTGATCCTCACAAAAAGTCTGTGAAGTAGAAGGTATTATTACCCCGATTTTATGTATGGGGAAGCTGAGATATAGAGAGTTTCAGTGACTTACTCAGAGTCCTACAGTTTGTAAGTGTTTGATGCCAGATTTGAACTCAGGTCTTCCTGACCTCAAGACCTTCCTCACCCATTGAACCACCAAGAAGCCACTTGTAAAATGAGGCAGTTAGATTCCATGACTGTCCAGAGTTCTTGCAGCTCTGAATCTTCTGAGCCATCAAAGAGAAGGGAAGAACTCACACTTTCTGCCCATAGTCTATTTGCTTTAAAGAAAAGAAACCTTTCATTTATTGGAATGAAGTGTCATCTCACTAACACTGAATGTTCTTTGTGTGAATGTTCTCCCATGTCCTTTATATTATATAGTAAGTAACTTTACTCTTTAATGCTTGGGTAAATAGAAGCAGGAAACACACACATATGTACTCACACTCTCATACAGGGAGATCTCAGTGCCATTTTCTTTTTAGGTGGGACAACTATATTCTATAACTTTCTTTTGAAAAACTAAAACCCATTTAATTATTTCAGAGAATGGCCCAATGCCACTATCCCCAAGCCAACGAGTTTTCCTGCACCAGGTAACACTACCATCAATGTAGTGTCAACAGTATCTAAAACTGGGGACCACCAGGAGAACTCTTCATTCTCAGCAGTCTCAATCTTTGTAGGTTCTCTGTCTCTTCATCTCTTCAGTTTTCTCCTAAAACCCTTCCTCCATCAGCTTTTTTTGTTCCTAAGAGAAGACAAAAGCACATCAGCATTGCACATTGGTTAGTTCCCATTCCACCAAGAATCAGGCACCTCTCTGTGTTTCTTCTGCATAAGGTGTGAGCCCTAAGTAGATTAGAAGAGACGAAAAAGGCACAGGGGATTTCTCCTCAAGGAACATTTCTGGATAGCGAGAAAAACCATCTAGAGGTTAGGCCTTCTCAGCAATGACCCACTACTAGAGACAAGAAGGTAGACCTCAGGGCCAATGCTGAAATTTGTAACAGGTGAACACAAGAGGGGAGCTAGGTGGTACAGTGCTGGACTTGGAGTCAGGAAGACCTGAGTTTGAATCCTGCCTCTGACACTCACTGGCTGTGACTAGAATCATGTTCCTTAAGTAATAATAGCTCCTAATTCCCCAGATTGTTGTAAGGATAAAAATGAGATACTGTTTGCTTTGTAAACCTTGAAGTGATATGTAAAATGCTAGCTATCATCTTCAGCAATATTCTCAATTCATAATTGAGTGTCCCAGATGTCCACATGTTTTGAAAAGGGCATAAAATACTATATATATAGAGTGACCCAGGATGGGCTCCAGTCAACTTCAAAGCGGCTTGGCTCTTTGATCAACACTGAAACAAATGTGAAACAATATCTGGTGTCTCTATTACTAGACTAGGCTGGTTCTGCTCAAATTCTATCAGTTTAAGCAGGACCTACTCTATCCCATGGCCCTTTGGGTAGGAGTTTATTGATAATGGTAGGGGTAGGGTCATTGATAATGGAACCAGGTCAGCCACTGGATATGTTCTTGTGCCAGGACCCAGCAGTTGTGGGCTCAGGTAGGAGGGTAAAATTGACTCAGTCTGGGATACTTGGCATCATCCTAGCAGCCCCAAACCCCAGGGGACTCTGAAATTAACTTGCACTGTCCAAGGTTCTTAGGATTATAGACAACTCCACAGACAGCTTGGATGTTTTTAGGCTCTTTGTTAAGGACAAAGAGCTTTGATGTGAATTCAGGAGGTTCAGTCTGAGTGAAGTGGAGGGGTGACAAATCCAAAACAATCCCCTTTTCGATTTCCCTCTGTGTGTTATGGTATTAGAAGAACTAATCACAGGACCTGAAAAGTTCATGGAATTTTGTGGTTTTTAAACAGATGTTATGGGAAATTTTTGCTATGTCAATTATGTACAGAAGGCCAGGAATGTGGCTGGTGCAGAACACAATCACCTTGTCCCCTGTGCTTACATTTGCTCCTGATTATTCAACATTACATTTTTATCTTTATTTCACACACTTCTTTTTCCCTTTATCTAATTATTCCCATTAATATTTAGAAAGAATGTTATCTTTCACATGACTATACAAGAATACCAATTTACCCAATCATTTGATTGAAAACAGCAAGATTTCACATATTTGCATTAATCAAATTTTCCATTTTTCCTCCATAAAACCTTCTAGGTCTTTAGGTACCACAACTTCACTTCACAATAGTAACAGATTCTGACAGATACCTCTCCTTTTATCACTAACTACTTATTTTGATTAGAGAGACCTGCCATTAAAAAACAGGCAGCATCATATCATCTCCCCCAGAGGGTGGGTTTTTTTACATCAGATGACAAATTTCACTAATCAAAACTTTACCAGGACCCAAATCTCAAATTCTAATCTTATCCTGAAAACCAATCAGTAGAAATCAGTTCTCCTGACTTTAAAAAGCCAGGTTTGGAGGTCGGCTGGTTTCTGACCCCTGCTGTTCTCTCTCTTTCAGTGATACTTAAACACCAGTAACTGCTGCCCCTCCCTTCTCCTTGCCTTCTGCCTGGTTGAAAAGGGTAGAGCTCTCTCTTCTTATCTAGAAAAAAGGAGGAGACGGGGAGTAGGGGAAAGGGCGGTGTTTCAAAGCGGTCCTAACTTTTTAACCTGAAGGTGTCCCCAAGTCTGCTTCCAAAAAAAATTCCTGTCTCTCCCCTATTCCATCCTGGGTTATAAAGTTTCCCTGTCTTCCCTTATTTTCTGTCCCTAGTCCCACCCAGACTCATAAAATTCAAGTCTACAATCCTGCTTTTAGTTAACAGCCTCAATTCTTAATTAAGTACAATTCTTAATCTAACATCTAGATCATAAGAGGAATTGCTTTTCATAAATTCCCAAAATATAACAACTAAATTCCTAGATATCACAAAGTGCCAAATTGTCACGAAACCCTTAGATCTCACAAAGTCTTGGTTTAATGATGCCTTAAATTTTTTTATGTATTTAAAACTTGAAACTATCCATCTTCAATTTAGGTGAGTGCATTTCTAAGTCTCCTTACACAGGGAGTCATTCATCTCATAGCCACTGTGTACATTGTCATAAATAACCCAGATTTCAAAAGGTAAATCTGCTGTAATATTACTTGTTTATAACCAAATATATCAGTTTGGAACTATCACATTTTTATCACACCCTTTTTAAAAAGATCAATTCATATATAATGAAAACCAGATTAAAATTGCTTTTACACATTTCTACCTAACAACAGTCTCTCAAATTTTACAACCTACGAGAACTCTAAAAATACAATTTAGAAATAAGATGACCTCAATTACATTTCCAGATTCGTATTACTTTTGGTATTTATCTTGTCCACCTGAAAGTTTGGTTAAAGGAGGCAAACAGGCTAGGTGATATGCAAATTCATATTGTTTATTCCCTTAAAGCTAGCAGCATACATACTTGTATGGAGCCAGATAAAATCTGACTGCCTGAACAGAAGAATGAGAAGGTTTATATTCATTTTTAGAATAGTCACAATTCAGCATGTCTTTGTTACTCGAATTTATGATCTCTATGTATGTTTAGCCATGATACAAAAAAGGATTTTTCTAAATTGAATAGGTTGTAAATACAATAAGATAAGAGAGTTGACGAGGGTCAATCAAAACTACAACCCAGCATTTCGTTGTTTAATTTACCCTTAACATGCCATAACATATGACCATAAAAGAAAATGTTGCATTATTCAACAGAGTGTCTTGGGTTAAGGGTCTAATCCTTAGTGGCCAGAGGAAAGAATGCTCTTGAGTCAGTCTCATTTGAGTTGTTGACATAAGAAGAGGTATTCTCTGAGTAAACTCAGAAAACAAAGAGGCTTAGGTCCAGGCTCTTCTTCTGGCTGATTGTTAGTTCAGGCTCTGGCCCTTATTGAAGTTACTAAATTGATATTAAATGATTATCAATATATTCCCTTAAATACATTTTATTTATTTATGTAGCACTGAACAGCTCTTCTTCTGAGCCAACTACTGCCTCTGGCCCAGGTATTAGGAATATTTACCTGGCCATGAGTGAACTTGAAAAAAAAAGAATTTTTATTTCATATCTTTACTTGTTTTTATAATTCATCCAGATTTGAAGTTCCTGCCCTGACCCTCACTGGTCAGCTTTTACCCAACCTCCGCTTAGTCATTCCAATTCCTGACTCCAATTCTTCAGAGTTTTTACAAAAAGGTTTGAATTAACAAAAGGCCTAAGGAATTTGAAGGAGGTGGGCCATTTCCCTTCTAAGCAGAAAGACCAAGCTAAAATATTTTTAGTTTCCCTTCTGTTTGTCTGCCTTAGATAACTTGAGAAAGGATCTCCCTCAATTGCTAGGAGCTAGGAGCCCAGGATTATCAATAACAAAGATCTCATCCCTAGGTGAATTACCTTTGGGCTGGCAGCACTTTGAGATACCAGAGGCCTTTCTTAGAACAAAGGACCTAATCTTGTATATATGCTGATTTTAAGGAGTCCAGTTTTATTCCCTACCCCCAGTCACCAGTGCATGGCTTCAAATCATAATTATATACAATCTCTGTGGAAACAAAATTCAATTATACCTTATACAGACAAAGTTTAATAATTATATAAATCAATATATTTACTATAGTCAATACCCAGATTCAATAAAACTTCTCATTACTAGCTAATCAGCCTTATTTTCCAATCAGGCTACAAATTCTTTACTTTCAAGACCCTGATTGACACACCCAGGTCTTCCAAGGTAGGGTGGGGGAGGGGTAGCTAAGAGCACAAAGATCTGAGAGCCTCATGGATTTGAGAGCCACCCCCACCCAAATCCCTAGTCCTTCTATTTTACCCTCCTTATTCTCCCTCCAATTTCTATCTCTCTTTCTTTCCTAATCTCGACCCAAACTACCTCAAACATTTCAAATAAATGAAAGAAAAAAATATCATACTCACCAAGCTTCTTCTCCAGCTTTTTTACCTTAAAATTTCAATGTCTAACAATTTAATCATATTCTAAACAGACTACTGAACCCCCAAAGTAATCATCGCACCATCATACAGAAGATGCTCTTCACTTTTGCAGTTTTAAAACACTTTGCTTGATGTCAGATACACTGAGTCAAATCAAACACACAGATTTTCACCCTTTAGGATCCAATGAAACCTTAATTCAGAAACCCTCAGCTTTCCTCTCCCTATCAGCCCTCACTTCCCCTGGGCTGCTTTGGCTGGGATTCCTTATGAGTTCTAAAAGCTGCTGGCTTTTCACAATTCAATTCCTAGTCTGGTATTCCAACTTGGCCAGTGTTGGAACCAAAAAATCTCAATCTACCACTGAAAGCCTAAAAATGGGAGTTCTTTCAGTATGGGACAGAATTTTCAAATAATAGGAGAGACATCTTTAGGAGAAACAAAGTAAATTTATTTTACAAACCTTGCAAGATTTGGGCACACCTCCATAATGGAGGAGGCGAGGTCAAAGGGAACCTGCCTTAATTTATACTCTTAATGAAAAGATTCCCACCCACCTCTATCCCTTCTTACCTTTGGCTGGGAGGCAGGCTTACAGTCTAGGCCTGAAAACTAGACAGAGGACCAAGGTTGATCCAGTCCATTCAGGTTTTCCCTATTGGAACTCAACTGCCTGGGGTGGCTGTCTGAAAGTCTAGGAGAAGAAATGGGGGAGGGAGGGAAGGGGGAGAGATCTTCCTGGAACAGAGAACAAATAGCTCACAGGAAGTCCATTATCTTCTAACACCTGAGAGAGGGGGAAGGGCGTGCTCACAGCTCCAGGCCCTGACATTCTAGAGTCACCATAGGGTCAAATCTCAAACCTCTCCTCCCTTAGACATTCCCTATTTCAGAAATATGAGAAGAGCATAACCCCTGTATTTTACCCTGTGAAGTCTTCACAATTATCCATCCCATTCATTTCCCAGTGTTCTTTTCCCCTAATTACAGACCTTATAAATTTTCTACCCCAAACCATGAAACTTTTCTCAAACATACAGACAAGATACTAGACAAGACATTTACAAGACAGCACACATAAAAAAGAAATTTGGAAACCAATTTAGAATTTGAATTCAGACTGGTCAAAAGAAAACTCAGTTATAATTTACTCTGACCTTTTTTTTTCTTTAGCTGATTTCAAAA
This sequence comes from Trichosurus vulpecula, assembly GCF_011100635.1. Taxonomy (NCBI): domain Eukaryota; kingdom Metazoa; phylum Chordata; class Mammalia; order Diprotodontia; family Phalangeridae; genus Trichosurus; species Trichosurus vulpecula. The sequence continues at coordinate 40,175,256 of NC_050576.1, read as the reverse complement.
GGATATCCTTCCCAGAGATCCCTTCAATATCTCTTACTCAGCCCAAGAACCTATAGCATGCTGGAATATTTCCCAGGGGAATCCACCCCTCTCCAGGAGAATCCACTCCTTCTGTTGCCTTACTTTATTCCCCATTCTACCCTCCTAAAGGGCTATCTGGGGGAATACTTGTGTCAGGAGAGTCCCTTTCCGGGAGAATCCACTCCTAACCCCCCAGGGGAATTCACCCTTTTCCTTCTTGGCCATTTTAATTAATCTGGTCCTGAGATTATTAACAGTCTGCGAGCAAAAGTGTGGAAGCATGATAACCATTTAAAATTAGTGGGGTGTATCTTTCTAGTCCTCCAGCACTTATTGCTCGAGATGTTTTCAAATTGTGGATGAGAGCCCCCAATTGTTAGAGACATACTTACATTGTCTAGGAATAAACAATGCTTGTTGGAAGGCCAAGAAGCTTTTAATTATATCTTACATTTATTCCTCCTGAATAAATGGGTACATCCCCTAAACAGAGTACAGGAGAAAGTACAAGGGACTCAGACAAATGTCACTCCTTTTATTGGCTTCTAATTCACAATCTCCCTCCTGGCTCTCCATTGGCCAGATGCAACCTCCTGAACTGCTCAGGTCATGCTTCCTTCAAACAGCAACTTAAGCACGCATACAAGCCTCTAACCTTTAGAGCTCTGATTGGTTCTAATCAGTGATCTGACTGACATTCTTCTAAAGCTGCAGGTGGGGGGGGGGGCGGGCAGGGGGGAGGAGGGCAGAGGTACTTTACACTCTGTGGAAACAAACCTGCTTCCACCATTTGTCACACCTTATCAGATGCTATCTCTGACAAGTTTAGCAATGGAAGTTAAGCCAGGACGTTCTGACCTCAAGACACAGAGGAGCCAGGCAGAGATAGTGCCAGAGATTGCTGACCAGGAAATAGAATCCAAAAATAGCCTTAAGCCTGAATGTGTAAGTTAGTTGGGGTGGCCCTGGATCTTTGTTCCAAAGAGCTTGGTCCCTGGGTTCTGGATTCTCTTTCTGGAGAGAAAAGGCCTATTCTAATTGAGGCTCAGAGAAATTAATGGATCTCCTATGGGAGGAAAACCACTGAGGGATGTTCTCTAGACTGATGATTGTATGTTAAATTATCTGCCTTGTATAAAAGGGATGCAGCAGAAAAGCCTCTGAGCATTAGGTGTTTGCTTTAAACTAATTGTGTCTGCTGGTTAACTAGAGAAACATAGACTTTGGTAGGGGCTTGTGAACTTTGAATCTCAAAGGGTGAGGACCTGTAGAATAACTTGAACTTGGAATAGACTTGCCTGGGCAGCTCATTGTGAGAGCTGGGGATGCTCTACGAGTGACACAAAAATCATTCCATCTGTACAAGAATTCTGTGTACTCAGTGACGCAGATGTGACTGACCCTGTATTACAGGAGAGAAAACTGAGGAGGGGGAGTCATGTCATCATTTCCCTGACATCATGATCCTCTTCAAAAACTAAAAAGCATTGATGAGAATGCTAATAAGAAGGATGGGAGGAGCTAGAGTGATGTACATGCTGTCTTCCCCTCTTAAATATTTTGTTCTCTGGCACTTTCCCACCAGGGCCAACATGCAGGTTGCTACTCAGGATGATACATAACTAGAGCTTCAGGAATGAGACAGAGGCAGTTGGAATCTGATTGGTCTGTCAAGTGAGACTAAAGTGCAGGACTCATTCCTTCTTCCCCATGCCTATTAGAGGGAACTTACTGTAAATCCCAGATCTCCAGATGAAACATGGGACAATTATTTCCTGGTTCCTTTTGTCCAAGGGAGAGGAGAAGAAAGGCTAGGGAAAGAGACAAGCTATTTAATTCTCTTGGGCTGCTAGACTGGCCAATCCCTACACTTCGTTCTCTTACTGTTTCCCCTTTGAATTATTTTATCTTTTCATTTTTCTGATATAAAACAATGTCCCTTGAAATCCACCTGGGATAAAATATTTCATTTACTTGTTCAGACTGATGGTGAGAGAATAAAATGGTTTTACCTTTGGAGAGATAGGAAACACTGACCCCATTCATCAGAAGGTGAGGTCTGGCAGGAGAGGCCCCTGACTCCATTCAGACCAGAGAAAAAATGTGGGAATCACTTTTATCCATTAGGTCTAATAAATTCATAATGGATTCACAGAGATGAAAGCCCAGGTGAAGTGAAGTCTAAAGAGCTGAATATTGAAATGCTTGGAGCTGTCTGCTGTGAGGTCCTGATACTGCAGGGCACTGGGGCTGCTGGACTTTGGGATCCCTAAATGTGGGGGGCACTTTCAGCTTTCCCCTGGTGCCCGAAGGCTTTCTATCATCAAACCTTCTTCCCTGTCAGACTTGAGAAGTGAGGCTTGTGGAACATTTAATACCATTTTATATCATTTTTGTAATTTCAATAAGACTCAAGAGTCTGAACTGATTAACCAGAAAAAAAGCTTGATCCTAACAGTCTCTTTGTTCTCTGAGTAAACTCAGAATGCCTCTATCTTACGTCAACAAGCCCAGATGGGGCTGATTTAAGAGCATTCATTCCTTCTTCTGCCCACGGCCATTAAGGATGAGACCTTTAGCCATGAGGAACTATCTTGAATTATGTGACTTTTTCTTATCTTAATATTTTATGGGCATATACTATGTTATGGAACATTTATGGCAAATTAAAGACAGAGATCCTGGGTTGTAATTCCAATTGACACTTTGTCAACTATCCTGACTTCTATTCCATTAAGGAAAATCCTCTTCTTGTATCATGGTTAAACATACATGGGGATCATAAAAGTGAGGTAATACAGACATGCTGAGTCTGCTAAAAATAATGTATATAAGTTTTCTCATTTCTTTGTTCAGACAGTCAGAACTTATTCTCTGACTCCTTGTACGTACAAGTAAGCTAGCTCCCCTATGCTTTAAGGGAAAATAACAAACAATATGGATTTTTCTATCACCTAGCTTGTTTGTCTCCTTTAACCAAACTTTCAGGATTGACAGGCTTTACCCAGGACCGTTATTGCTATTTTATATGAGCAACCTTTTTACATGTGTGGGCATATGAGAGGGGGAAGACATCCAAGCCATTTGGTATGTTGGAAATGAGTCTGCTCTCTTGCCCTCTTCCTTTCTCCCTCTCCCTCTCACCCTGTCTCTCTCCTCCTCTATCTTTCTTTCTATCCATGTCTATCTGTCTGTCTGTCTGTCTGTCTGTCTGTCTCTCTCTCTCTCTCTCTCTCTCTCTCCCCTCCATTGGATAGGGACTGTGACTATGCTTTAACTATTATACTGATCATCTTTATGAGGAAGGTCCTCTTACAAATGTGGGTCAGTATCTTCTCTGTAATGTATGGTTATAGAGAGGTTGTCTAGGACACCAAGAAGTGAAATGACTTGTTCAGGGTCACAAAAATGGTATGAGTAAGAGTTGAACTCAGGTCTTCTTGGCTCCAAAGCAAATTCTCTATAATTCATGTCATGAGTGACCACACATTTGTCTCTTCAAATACACATGGGAACTCATACTCATATATTATGTTTCTTATATGTTTGGTATGTAAAACATATGGAGGGTTTGTATCTATTTATATAAAGACACAATTCACAATATTACCGAAGGAAGTTTTATTTTGAAAGGGAGAAAAATAAAAGATGTCTTCAAATGCACAACCATTAGTCTGACAGATGCAGTGAAGGAAATGAGGGTGGTTTAGTCTGGAGAAGAATAAAGGGGACATTATATCTGATATCGATTTATCTGTAAGAGAATCATGTTGAAAAAGAATTAGATTTTCTCTTATTGGTCCCAGAAGTCTGAATTGGATATGATTCTCAAACTGTAAGTTGAGGCCCTCAGGAATCTCCAGAGAATTCACAAGGGCATCATGTAATGTTTGAATTTCCAAGGGAAACACAGGGCTATTCAACAGCTGTCAGACACCAGGTCAACCACTGCCTAGAGATAGTTCACAGATTCAGTGTTAGATCACGCAACATTCCTTTCATTGACATTTTGGAGTGTTTGAGGTGAGTCTCTTCACTCACGCTTTTGGACAGGATAGTAAGTTCTTGTTTACATGATCACGTCATGGTGAAGCTGGGATTTTGGCAGTTGTGGAGTTAAAAAGCAAGCCCCAAACAAAAATGGCCTTGGAACAGGAAATGGTAGTGGGTGGGTACAGTGTTCAATTGGATTCCACATTTGAGAAGTTGAGCTGTGTCCAATAGACATCCACATCCCATTAGTAACTGTGGCAATTTTAGAATGAAATAAAAAATTCTTTCCCTTATATTTATGTGTATTAGTTTTTCAAGTGGCTACTAAGTTGTTAGCACATAAATACTTGTTACACTGTAAATACAGTTAGAGGACTCTTAGGTATTTCTTCTGTCCCTGGGCTGCTATGAAAAAACACTGAGATGCCAAGGATTCTGTGAACTGAGCAAGTCTGGGAACCTCTGAGTTAGAAGTCACAGAGTCACATTTAGGCTTGTGGTGAAGCATTTAACTACACACACTTCTCCATTTATTAGTTAAGCAAGAGCTGTCTTTGCTTGGAGATTGTAAGGGCACAACTTGCAATGTCGCTTTATAGGACTAGGAAACACAATATGTTGGACACCTGGATAACTGTAGAGAGGGATTCTGGGACGCCCGACTAAGACCCACCCAAAAGAAATGGGATTGAGAGCTGGAAGGGACCCAAGAGACCATCTGGCTCAGCCTGCTTCTTTTACAGAGGAGGAAACTGAGGCTGGGGAAGGTGAAGTGATTTATCCAAGGTCATATAGGCAGTAAAGGCATTTGAGCTCAGGTCTTCTAACTACAAACCCAGTACACTTTCCAGTGATCCCACATTAATATTTCTACTTCAAAGTATAATTGGGGGTCTAAAATCAGGAACTATTCCACTTGAACTTTCAAAAATCTTAAGAAGCACAGTGACACACTTTATCCTGTCTGAAGAGGGGCCAAGGTACCTGTCTTCCATGGTCATCAGAACACATTTAGAGTTAAGTTGCCAGTTTAAGTCCCATCTTCTGTGTGACTTTGGGCAAATCACTGTGTATCTTTGTGCCTCAGTGTTCATGATATTAATAGCTAGCATTTACATAGCACTTTGAGCTTTCCAAAGAGTTTTACTCATTTGATCCTCTCACCAAGGCTGTGAAGTAGGTGCTGTTACCATCCCCATTTAAGGATGAGGAAACTGAGACAAAGAGAGGTTCAGTGACTTTCTTAGAGTCCTACAGCCTGTAAGTATCTGAAACCATATTTGAACTCTAGTCCTGTCCCACTCATTGCACCACCATGGAGTCATGTGTAAGCTGAGGCAGTCAGATTCCATGACTGTCCAGGCTCCTTCTAACTCTGAATGCTCTGAGCCATCCAAAGAAGGGGAGAACTCAAGCTTTCTGCCTTCCAGACCATTTGCCTTAAAGAAAAGAAGTCTTTCACTTAGTGGAATGAAGCCTCATCTCACTAACACTGAGGAAATGGATGCTCTTCATGTGAATTTCCTCTAGTGTTCTTTATCCTGTCTCGTGAACATCTCCTTTACTTTTTAATACTTAGGTGAATTAGAAGCAAGAAAAACACAAACATGTCCATGCATACACACATGTATAAGGAAGTCTCAGAACCATGTTTTATTAGATGGAACAAATACATTCTTTAACTTTTTTTGAGAAACTGAAACCCATCTGGTTATGATACCGTTTTGCTCAATGCCTTTACCCCCAAGCCAAAGAATTTTCCTACACCAGGTAACACGATCATCAATGCATCGCCCAAACCATCTAAAATTGAGGAGAACAAGGAGGGCTTTTGTCTCTCAGCATCTTTAATCTTATTTTGTAGGTCTTCCACCTGTCTTTTCATCTCTTCAGCTTTTGCATGAAACCCTTCCTCCAACAGCTTCTTTTGTTCCTAAGACAAGGCAAAAGCACAACAGCATTGCACACTGGTTAGTTCCCATTCCACCAAAACCAGGCAACTCTATGCATTTCTCCTGTATAAGTATATCAGAAGAGCATAACAAGGTGCAGGGGATTTCTCCTCAAGGGACATTCCCAGGCAGTGAGAAAAAACATCTAGAGGCTAGGCTCTTTTTTACAGTGACTCATTCATTACTTTCCTACTGCTAGAGACAAGAAGCTAGACCTCAGGGCCAACACTGAAATCTGTAACAGCTGAACACAAGGCCAATTGGGTTGGAACCATGGTCCTAAAAGGGAGAGCTAGGTGGTACAGTGCTGGACTTGGAGTCAGGAAGACCTGAGTTTGAATCCTGCCTCTGACACTTACTGGCTATGACTGGAGTCATGTTCCTTTACTGATAATAGTTCCTAACTCCCCAGATTGTCGTAAGGATAAAAATGAGATAATGTTTCCTTGGTCGACCTTGAAGTGATATGTAAAATGCTAGCTGTCATCTTCAGCAATATTCTCAATTCATAACTGAGTGGTCCAAATGACACCATGTTTAAAAAAGGGCATAAAATATTATATAGAGAATGACTCAGGATGGGCTCAAGTCAACTTCAAAGTGCCTTGACCCTCTGATCAACACTGAAACAAATGTGAATCAATATCTCCTATCTCTATTACTAGACTAGGCTGGCCTGGAGTTTAGGCAGGACCTAATCTATCCCATGGCCCTTTGGGTAGGGGTTTATTGATAATGGTCCTAAGGAAACCAGGTCAGCCACTGGATAGGCTGTTGCCCCCAGGACCCAGCAGTTGTGGGCTCAGGTAGGGGGTACAATTGACTCAGTCTAGGATGCTTGGCATCATTCTAGCAGCCCCAAACCCCAGGGGACTCTGTAATTAACTTGCACTGTCCATGGTTCTTAGGATTAAAGATGGCTCCACAGACAGCTTGAATTTTTTTTATGGTCTTTGTTGAGGACAAAGAGTCTTTCATGTGAATTTGGGGGGTTCAGTAAGAAGTAGGTGGAGGGGTGGCAAATCCAAAACAGCTCCCTTTGAGGTTTCCCTCTGTGTGCTATGGTGTTAGAAGTACTAATCACAGGACCTGAAAGGTTCATGGTACTTTGTGGTTGTCAAGCTTCTTTTTAAGCTGATGTTATGAAAGATTTTTGCTCTCACAATTATATGCAGAAGGCTAGGAATGTGACTGGGTGCAGAACATAATGGCCTTGTCCCCTGTGCTTATGTTTGCTCCTGGGTCTTTCTTGGCCTGGTCTTTCTCTCATTTGTATGAGCCAGCATGCTCTTCTTGAGAGCTTTAGAGTAAGGAGGACTTGAATTCAAGTCCTACCTCTGATACATCCTGGCTGTGTGACCCAGGACCAGTCATTTAACCTCCTCGATGCCCCCAGGAATTCTCTAGGACAATCCCTGCAGGGTGATGCTGATTGTCCTGGTACAGGAAAATATTCTCACTGTAGTTACTTCCATCAATGAGGGCACAGGGCCAGCTCACTCTCATTTACATATGCAGGAAAGAGTCAAGGATTGGGGAGCAACACATAGAGGGGGGGCCTTAAACTCAGCCCTCTACAGTTTTCAGAAAGGATATCCATTATCATATGCTGTCTATGACAAATTTAGCAATAGAAGTTAAGCCAGAAGTTTCTGATCTCAAGACAGAGAGGATCCTGGCAGAGACAATGCCAGAGATTGCTGACCAGGAAATAGAATCCAAAAATAGCCTTAAGCCTGAATGTGTAAGTTAGTTGGGGTGGCCCTGGATCTTTCTTCCAAAGAGATTGGTCCCTGGGTTTTAGAATCTCCTTCTGCAGAGAAAAGGCCCATTCTAATTGAGGCTCAGAAAAATTAATGGATCTCCTATGGGAGAAAAACCACTGAAGGATGTTCTCTAGACTGACGATTGTGTGTTTAGTTGTCTGCCTTGTATAAAAGAGAGACAGCAGAAAAGCTTCTGGGCATTAGGTCTTTGCCTTAAATGAATTGTGTCAGCTGTTTACTAGAGAAACACAGACTTTGGTAGGAGCTTCTGAACTTTGAATCTCATAGGGTGAGGATGTGTAGAATAACTTGAACTTGGAATAGACTTACCCGGGCAGCTCATTGTGAGAGCTGGGTTATGTTCTATGAATGACACAAAAATCATTTGATCTCTTCAAGAATTCTGTGCACTCAGTAAGGCCAATGTGATTGACCACATATTACAGGTGAGAAAATTGAGGAGGAGGAGGAGGAGGAGGAAAAGGACAAGGAGGAAGAGGAGGAAGAAGAGGAGAAAAGGAAAGGGCTCAAACCTAGATCTTCTGATGGAAAGTCCAGGGTCCTTTGCTCTCTGCCATGCCAACTCACATGAAGGCAAATTTGCCTCCCCTGTCTGTCTGCCCATCCCTTACTGCCATGGTGGTGATTTTGCTTCCTTAGCATAGCCACTGATCCCTAATCCTGTGTACCTTTAGCTTATGATCCAGAATCATTTCCTGTTCTCTCAGGATCTGGATCCTCTCTTCCTCCATCTTCTTTTCCAATTGCTTGACATTTTCTTCATAAGTTCTCTGCTGAGCTTCCATCTTCTGTTGCATTTCCATTTGTTGCTGTTTCAACAAGCTCTGCTCCTTCTCAGCTGCTTCTCTTTTCACTTGTTCAGCTGTTTGACGGAATAGAAAATATAAGAAGATTAAATCAGGTGAGGCTAGTTTCATCTCTTGTCAGTTAGTCAACAAGCATTTATTAGTGTTTACTAGGAGCCAGGCACTGTGCTAAGCACTTGAGAGACCACGAAAAAGAGGCTAAAAACAATTCCTGCCTTCACGGAGCTGATATTCTAAGGGAAGAAATAGTAATTATGCAGATTCCAGAAATAGAATGGATGGGAGGGAAATGAATGTGGAAGGTAGGAAGGCATGTTAAAAGCTGGGGGAACAGGAAAAGCCTTTTTTTTCAAGTTGTTCTAACCTTTATTTAATATCAGAGGAGAGCAAGGAAATTGTGTGGGGAAACGCTGAGTAGAGTTACTATACATCAATCTTTTTTTTTTTTTTACAAAACACCTGATAAAGACATTGTTGTCTTAGATTTGGGCCTACTGGCCAGCTTCCAACCTTCCAGTTTGCCCCACTTCAAAAGGGTAATGGTGACACCTACGTATACACATGCTGCTGTCCCACTGGTATAGCTGGGCATTCGAGCTCTGAGGGTCAGGCCTGCTGCACAGCCTCCAAAGAAGTAGTTCAGGGAGTCATCTGGTTTTTCCCACATTTCAGCACTGGTACATGAAATGATCCCAAATATGGTGCCTATGGCAGCCATGGAAAACATAAATTTCCCAGCCCTTAATATTCCTTCAGCAGATGATTCACACAGGACAAACACAAGGTGGTGGGCAGATGCCACCCAGCAAATAGCAAATAGCATCTTGGTGGTGACATAGGCTTTGTGGTGGCATTTTGTGCTATCAGGCACATCCCAGTATTGCTCCACCAGCATAGACGCCATGATCACCCCCAGGAAAGGCCTTTAAGAAGGTGGGATTTTAGCTGAGTCTATAAGGGAGCCAAGGGCTAGGTAGGAGGCAGAGCATTAATGGAATCAGGACAGCTAGTAGAAAGACCTGGAGATCAGAGATGGCTTGTTGTGTCTGAGGAACTGCAAGTAGTCAGTGTTGCTGAAAGATACCATGCATGGGGGGCAGTCAGGTATAAGAAACAGTAAAGGTAGGAAAGGGTGAATCTATGAAGTAATTTATGAAGGAATTATGGAGGAATTTATATATGATCCTGGAAGTATTAGGGAATCATTGGAGGTCACTGAGCAGGAGGATGACACATAATATTTTCTTCTGAACTCAGAACCCAAACCGACTATGAGAAAGAGACTGGAAATTCCTAAATCTCTTTTTTCTTCATTAGACCCAGAGAAGCAGAGCTGAGGAAGTCTGAGGGAGCAACCTCTCTGACCTGCTGGTTGTTGTCACAGTTGCTCTTTACAAATCCAGCAAGGACTGGGACAGTAGAGAAGAAAGAATCCCAGTATTTCAGTAAAATCTTCATGTCACACTGAGGCCCTTAGGGAGAATTTGGTTCCAAACCCACCAAATCCCCTGCATGACTAAACCATCACACCCCAGCTCCCTGTACCTTCTAAAGCCTTCTCTTGTTCAGTGAGAGCTTGATCTGTCTGCAGGATGGATTCTTCTGTCATGGCCAGTGACTGTAGAAACCTTTGGAGGACCTCGTCTGCCTGGACAAACACACAAGACAGATGAATAAAATTTCCCCCAGACCAAGTCAGATGCTGAGAAAGGCAAACCCTCTGTGTTAGGAGCAATATCTGCTATATAGGCTAGAGTATTTTTTTCCCTTAAAAGGTACTGACAACATTTTTGGGACATCATTGACTCAGAAGACTAAACACAAAGGCCATTCCTGTGACCTACTTGTCAGTACCAAAAGTCCCAAAAGACCAAAGCACAAGGAGCTTCAACTATGATCATCACATTTCATTCCAAGCTTGAACCTGAAATAATAGGCTAGCCTACATCAGGCCTGGCCTCTTATAGCCCTCATATGCATAGCTTCCTAAATTCCGCTGCATATTCTCTAGCCTGGAAGTAGAGATTTCTATCAAGAACTTCCAGGTGAGATGTGAACTAAAAAGCCAACAGTGTCTAGACATTCTCCTCGTGGGTGGTCATTGGTAGTAGAAAGTCAATGCTCAAATACCCAGTGGTATCAATGGAGTCCTGTGGGCCTCCAGGTCTTTGCTCACCTTTACTCCTTTCCTGGGAACTTGGTGATAATCATTCATTATTTTTTCTCTTTCTTTCCTGTAGAGCTTGTAACCCCCTGGCACAGAGAAGGTGCCTTGAGAAATGGCTTCCATCAGGTTCTTTGAGAGGTATTCAAGCTTAGTTTGACAATATTTGATTGATTCTTCCTCATTTTGATGTATGAAATCATCCTTCTTGGATTCTAAGATTTTCTGCCAATGAGATGGAGAGAAAGAAGTCAGGGAAAAGAAAGCAACACAAAAGTATGATAATAACAGATAATGATTGACATGATGCCTCAAAGGCTGTCAAAGTACCCTATTTCCTTGTGGAGGGAGAGAGATTCTAAAGAAACTGTTGACAGAAGGTCTACCTGCATTTGTTTTTCTGGAAAGATGGATAGTGTGGTAGAATAAAACTTAAAATTCTGACCTGAGAGCTGAGAGGGCTCTGGTTTTAAATCTGCTACTGTCTAGCTGACCATGGACAAGTCACCTATCCTCTTTGGGGACCAAAGTCCTCACTCTCAAAATAATCCTCCCTATCCCTCTCAGTCCTGAAAGTCTACCATAATGATTCTCCCTTTGGTGTGTGCCAAGTGAGAGCTACCAGGCTTTTTAAGACTGAGCAGACATTTTGACTAGCAGGGGATGCTCCTAGAAAGAGTCCAAGGGTGCTGGGAGTGGGAAGGTGTGTAGAGGTGGGTGAGTCTGTGAGCTTGAGAAAAACTGCAGTGTCTCTGAGAGAGCTATGATGCCATCTATTTAACAAACATGTGAGTGGTTGCTATTTTGTCTTCTAAGAATTAGCTGATTTCAGTGTGTCACAAAGTGGGAGCATCTTTTCATGGCAAGTGAGATTTAGGCCTCCATGTCTCTTGTTCTCTAGAGAAATCAGGTTGTTCTCTCATGAACTGGGGTTACAGGTCCCAAGGTCAAAACAATTGGAAAAAGCCTGCCCAGTCTCTAGGCTTCACTCAGAAAAGAGAAGTAAGCAGAGAAGTATAAATAACTGAGAGGACATACCACTAGTTCCTCCTGGAACTTGTGTGTGTCATCCTTGAAAGAATGCTTCATGAAAATTGAGATAGCTTCTTTCTCACAGTCTGTATGTAGGCTTAGCAGGTCCTGGAGGGTTTCTGTGGGGAACACCACCTGTAGGACCATCTGCTCTACATAATGCTCAGTAGCTTTTTGTACAGCAGCTGAGTTCTCAGTCTGAGCCAAGGCCAACACTGCATTCTCCAGGCAGGGAATATCTCCACTAGAGATTGTCTTCACATAGGTCTCCAGCAGCTTTCCCAACCCTGATAGACAAAATGGAAGTTGAGGCAGAGAGCAACCTTCATTCAATTTGGTCCAAGTGTTAATTATCTAGTTAGTAGGACCTGTGTCTGGCCAAGGATCTCTTTGACAGTAATCTTTGCAAGTGGCTTCTGATCACAGCTGAATAATTTTGACTTAAGGGGAGAGCATGATGACTCAAAGATGGCTCTTCTGTGTTTTAACAGTTCAAATGGTTAGGAAGTCTTGATTATTTATCACCCCTAAATATACCTTAGATTATACCACCATTGAACAATTATTTATTGTACCTAAATATACCTTCTACCCATTTCTGGCAATTTTGATTCCTGGGGTCAAGGGGAAACCTTCTTCCATGGGCCTACTCTTGTGTGATTTTAAGTCCTTTCACTGGTTTTAGTTGTCATTTTCTGGAAATGTTTGACTTTGTCTATGTGTTTCCTGAATTGAGGTGCCTGGAACTGAACACAGAATACCAGATGTGGCCTAACTGGATCCAAATACTTGGCTAATTCTTGGCAAGAAGGCACTGAATAACTTTGCTTTTGAGACTACTGCAGATCTTTTCCTCAATAACTGTTTTCTATTTCTATTTCCCTTCTCCTCTAGGTAAGCTGATTTTTATACCCAAATGGAAAACTTTGCATTTATTCTTATTAGGTTCCACCATTCATTTGGAATTATTGTTTTATTCTTTCAGGATAACATTATATCTCAGTTCTTTCATTCAATGTATTAGTTGATCTTCTGAGCTCTATACCATCTGCACATTGGATCACCATTCCCATTGTATCGTATTTCATTTTGTCAACATTATTGAGAATGTTCTAAAAATTTGATGCATGCCATTATAGACTTCCCTTCAATTTGACCTCAAGTTATTATGGGCTATTTTGGGGGTTGGTAATTTAATATGTTCTGAATCTACCTAACAGTATTACCATCCCTTTCATATCTCTATCTTGTTCATAGTCATAGCATGACACACTGTTAAATATTCTGTTGAAATCTTTGTTAAGTCATTGCTATTCCTCTGACTTATAACAATCCAGTTATAGTATCGAACAGGAAAATTTGCTTAATCTGCGGGACTGTAGTGACCACTTTTCTAATGCTTACCAACCATCCCCTTAATAATGTGCTCTAGAATATTATCAGGAGTAGAAGTCAAAGTCACTGGGTTATACTTTGCTAAATCCACTCCGCCTCTGGAGAATTAAGGCGATTGCTTTTCTCTACACCTGTAGTTCCTCTCTAATTCAATTCAATCTAATTTAATCTCCATCAAAGATCACTGACATTGTCTCTGAGTGCATACGCCTAGGCATTTTTGAACTGAAAGCTAGGGAAGGAAGAACAATGTACACCAAGTCCATAAGGGCATTAAAACAAAAATCTTATAATACCTGTACACATACAAAAAAAACACATTCCAATCCCAATCAAGTATGTATCAGAGCAAATAAAACTCACGATTCCCATTGACCACGATTCCCCCACTAAGGGTCTTGGGTTTTGCAGTGGAAAAGATGTAAGAGCAGAAGTTGTCTGCTTGATCCTTGAATGCAGGTTCCAGCTGGCTTTCTTGGACATCTTCAAGATGGGCTAAAAGTGACTTATCATTTGTTGGACGGTCAAATGTGAAACACTTCCTCTTTGGAAAGAATTTTCTGATGCACTCTCGTGGAAGGTTGACAATTTCAACTTTGGGATGGTTGCCTGAGAGATAGGGAAACAGAGATCATGGTAAGGCAGAGGCCTGGAATATGAGGATGATGAAGATGCTGGAGACTGGTGATTGCTGTACTCAAGTCTTCATGTAACTATCCAATCCTAAGTTAGAATGATAGACACAGAATTTTAAAAATTGAACTGATTGAGGGAGAGATTATTAGAAATCAAACATTTTCTTGTAAGGATAATGTATTATGATATTGTGATAGGAAACATCTAAAAACATGTAGAGAAGATGAATTTTCCCCAAATCTGAATGGAACATCTCACAGATTCATACTTGAGATATGCTTAGATGAACTTGGCAAATTATTGGAGTAATTATAAATAATGTAGAAAGAGAATTGAGGCTCCCTAAAATGAAAAGGACCTGAGAGCTGAGGGCTATAATAAACGGAAATGCTCTTTGTGTGAAATTAATAACAATTCCATCATTCCAAAAAGAATTAGCCATTGAGAGGAAACTGTCTCAGAAGCCATTTTCAGCACTTCTTTCTCACCCATGTCCTTCATAATCAGTTAGTTGCATTCTACCCCCATAACATCTCTTGAATTCATTGCCTTCTATCTGCTTACCCCCACATTCCCCTGAGCTCAGGTCCTCATTACCTCTCACCTGGACTTTTACAGTAGCCTCCTAACTGGTCTTCCAGCCCCCACTTCCTCCTCTCTCCTACTTATTGCACACATGTTACCAAACTGATATACCTGATGAAGAAGTCTGATTATGGTATTGTCTGGCTCAAGATGCTAGTACAGTGCTTCCCTAATGCCTCTGGGATCAAATTCAAACCTGACCCTTTGATATTAAACATTTCCCTACCTGGTTCTAATCCTTCTAGATTGGATTCATGGTATTCTCGTTCCATTCTCTATTTGAATCACACTGGCCTTCTGGTTCTCTGAATATGATGTTCCTTCTCTGAATATGATGTTTTCGTGTTTCTGGCTTATGAGTTCCTATGACTGTCCATTCTCCCTGTTACCTTTTCCTCCTGGAACCTGTAACTCTCTGCAGCATTCTGCTTTGACAGTACCTCCTACAGAGTATGCCTTTGACGATCCCTGTGGCTCTTTAGTCCTTTCTATCTCCTTTCTTCCCACATTTTGTATATTTTTACTCACTTATCTTTCCCATGTTTTCTTCCACTCGCATGTAACCTTTTTGAGGGTAGGCCTTTTTGTTTCCGTATACTGAGCACCTTGCTCAGTCCCTTGGGTAGAGTGAATATTTAATGAATGCCTTTTGACTGGAATTGAAGGAACTCATTCCCATACATGATTTAGAGAGATTTCCTGTGAGATCAGCATCCCTGCCTGTATGCCATCAAGGAGTTACCAGCCTACAATGAAAATAGTGCATGATTGATGACCTGTATAGTTAGATTTATAGCCCCTTGTGAAGTGTTAGAAGAAAGGCTGCTGGAGCAGTGACAGGGCTGAATGGGAGCATCTGAGGTCAGTCAGAAATCTTTAGGATTAGCAAGACATATTTGAGAGACATAGCCAGTGTTTCTAGAATTCTCAAAGGGAGAAAACTTCTGTCCTCACTACCTAATATATATATAGCTAGAGTTTTTGGAGATCTTGTGGTCCAAACTCTTCATTTTACAGGTTTGGACACTGAGGCTCAGAGAAATTAAATGCCTAAGTTGCCCAAAGTCACATGCACAGTAAGCATCAGAGGCTTAATTTGAGCACCAGGGCCCCTGACTCCAAATGTCATTCCCATTTTGATGGACAACATGCCTTCTCAAGGACATGGCTGTCTATCTCTTGTTATGCACAAGGTCTATGTTGTTCCTAGAGAGGAAGACTTCTTCAGGCTATGCCCTGGACTGAATGAAATAACCCTTAAATAAAGTCATTCTCTTTCATTGAAATGCCATGCTCACCAACCAACTGCCAGGCATAGAAAACATATCTCTCCTTTTGTAAATTCATAAGATAAAAACCTGTCACAGAAGCTGGCAAAAGTCGGTTATCTCATGGACTTCTCCCCCTTTAGAAAGGTCACTAGATTATGGAAATTCTGGAGCCTCAAAAAAGAGATTAACTGACCCTCAATAAAGGCGTGAGAACCTTGATAGCTTTCAGCCTCCATTTCTTTATTGTATAAGATTCAAAAGAATAAGCCCCAGGAATAAACAGCTAAGCTCCATAAAAAGGAAAGAATTTAGTGTTAGCTCCCCTTTTATTGCCAAGGGCCACTCATATAGCCCTGTCTTAATTCCTAATAAATTACCTTTACTGAGTTTCAAGGCATTTTCCAGGTAGTCATCTGCGGTGATGGTTCGTCCATCTACCTTAAGCTCCAGGGTGAAATCTCGCACAGTCCACACAAAGTCTGGGAAGAAGCCCACAAACTCTGCTGAGTCTTCTCCAACAGCATTAGGTGAGGATTTAACCTTGATTAGCTTTGTCAGCTCTGTTACATATCTAAGATCACGGATAAGGAAAAGGAAACACCCACCAGCATCATCAGTTCCCAGTTTTACCTGTGAGATCTTTCCTTCCCTGCAGTGAGTCTTATAAGTTCCCTCCCCCACCTTCCCTTTTGTACTTATGGAATTTCAATCATAGATGGAAAAGGGCAAAGGAAGGGCTTTTCAGGGAAGTCCCTGATCAACCTGATGTTTATTCAATCAACTTGGTGAGAACCCAGGTCTCGTTATGATTCCTGATTGCTATAGTAGTAGAACACAAGGTTTTGTACTGAACCAGCCAGTCAAGAAGCATTTATTAAATGTTTACTATGTGTCAGACAGTGTTCTAAGTGCTAGGTGTGCAAATAAAGGCAAATATATGATATCTGTTCCCAAGGAGTTCAAGAACTTGACCCAAATTGGCAAAGGCTGCAGAGAAGTCAAGAAGAATGAGGATTGAGAAGAGACTAGTAGATATGGTAATTTAGAGATTATTGGTAACTTCCAATAGAGGAGGTTCAGCTGAAGGATGAGGTCAGAATGCAAATTGCACTAGGGATAGAAGAGAGTGAGAGGAAGGAAAGCAGAGACACTGATTATAGACAACCTACTCAATGAGTTTCGCCAGAAAGGAAAGTAGAGAAATAGGATTGTAGCTTTTTGAGATAGTTGATAGCATCAAGTGACAGTTTTTTAAGGATGGGGGCAACATAATTGATTTTCTAGGCAACAGAGAAGCAGCCAATATCAGGCAGAGATTGAACATTAGTTAAAGGGCAAGGATGATAGAAAGGAAAACCTGTTAGAAAAGACAGAATGAGATGCAATCAAGGGAGCATACAAGGCATTTGCTTTGGCAAGGAGAGGAGCCACCTGTTCATGTGAGACTGGGGTGAAGGATGGGAGGTAGAGGGACAAATGAGTGATGTGAGATGAGGAAGAGGGGAGAAAAAGAGACTTAGAAGTGATAAGGCAGAGGGAAAGCTGGAATGATGGAGACATTTCAGAATTCTTGAATATGGAAGAGCAATACTGATGTCTAATGGCAAGCTCAACCAGGGTCCACCCAGAGCTTCATTTGTGGGCCTGGTGCCAGGCTGTCATGTGAGGATCAGCCAGTTTGGTTTGGGGACATTGACTCCAAAATGCTGGCCACCTATTGATTGGTATTTCTGGGCAAAATAACTCATGATGACAACTCCTAAAGTGTGGATAATTTATCATCTGTCCTGGTGAGGGAATATTAGCATTGAAGATGTTTTTAATGTTCTGAAGTTCTGAAAGGATACTGCATCTGTTCCAAGGCCTGGTGGTTGATGGTGTTCATACTGTTGTAGACAAAAGTACTGCTGAGCAGGATGGCCAGGGCAAAGATCCAGGAGTCATTCTTGGAGTCACCCTACAAAACAGATTATGTCAGTGAGCCTATTATTCAACCCTTCATCGATGACACTCTATAACCTTTAGAGTCCATGGTCAGTTCCAGTGAAGTCAGGAAATACTCAACTGCTAAAGATTTGATGTCTTACGTTTGGGACCTGAGATTATAGTCTAAGTCATTGCCTAGAATCTATGCCTAAAAGATTATCTATGTATCTATCTGTCTGTCTGTCTTTCTGTGTCTCTTTGTCTATCTTTCCATCCATCCATTGATCCATCCATCCATCCCTCCATCCATCCTTCCACGCTCCCTCCACCCTCCCTCCATCCATCTATCCTCTATCTGTCTGTCTATCTCTCTATCTTTCTATTTTTCTCTATTTCAGTCTATATTTTATCTGGTCAACTTTCTAATGTAGCCAATCAGAGCAAGATCAAGGCTGGCAAAGCTGGAGCCCATTTTTGCATTCAGTTTCCTTTTTACAAATAATGTTTTAATTTATTTTATTTTTTTATTTTGCCATCGTGTACAGTATTTCCATATTATTTCATTTGTACAAGAAAACTTGAAGAAAATTTTAAAAAAAGAATGAAGGGAAGATGAAGGGAGGAAGGAAGTAAAAGAATAGAAAAAATGGTTTGCTTTAGTCTGTATTCAGATATCAGTTCTTTCTCTGGAGGCAAATAGTAAGTTTCTTCATGAGTTGTTTAGGATTCTCTTGGGTCTTTGTATTGCTGTGACTAGCTAAGTCATTCACAGTATTTCTTAGTACAATATTGCTGTTAGTGTGTACAGTGTTCTCCTGGTTCTGTTCACTTCACTTCCTATCAGTTCACATAAGCCTCTCCATGCCTTTTCTGAAATCCACCTACACATCATTTCTTCCAGCACAATAATATTCCATCACAATCTTATAACACAATTTGTTCAGCTATTCCCCAGTTTATGGGCATACCCTTAATTTCTACTTTTTTGCCACCACAAAATGAGCTGCTATAAATATTTTTGTACATGTAGGTCCTTCCCCTTTTTATGATCTCTTTGGAATACAGACTTGGTAGTGGTATTACTGGATCAAAGGTTATGCAAAGTTTGATTGTTCTTTGCTAATTGTTCCTAATTGCTTTCCTGAATGGTTGGATCTGTTCACAACTCTACCAACAGTGCCTTAGGGTCCCAATTTTTCCACATTCTTTCCAACACTTACCATTTTTCTTTTTTTTTTGGTCATATTAGTGAATCTGATCAGGGTCAGGTGGTGCCTCAGAGTTGTTCTAATTTGTATTTCTCTACTCAATAGTTATTTGGGGCATTTTTAATAGCTTTGATTTCTTTGTCTGAAAACTGCCCGTTCATATCCTTTGACCATTTATCAATTAGGGAATGATTTGTATTTTTATAAATTTGACTCAGTCCTATATATATTTGAGAAATGAGGCCTTCATTAGAGATACTTGCTACAGAAAATTTGTCCCCAGTTTTCTGCTTTCCTTTTCGCTTTGCTTGCATTGGTTTTGTTTGCGCAAAAATCTTTTTAATTTTATATAATTTTATATTTTGTGAGGATTTCTATATCTTGTTTGGTCCTAAATTCTCTTATCCATAGATCTGATTGGTAAAGTATTTCAGGCTCTCCCAATTAGCTCATGGTATCACCCTTTATATGTAAATTATGTACCCATTTTGACCCTATCTTGGTATATAATATGAGTTGTTAGTCTATAACTACTTTATACCATACTACTTTGCAGTACCCACCCCCACCTAGTTTTTGTCTAATAATGAGGTTTTGGAAAGAATTTTAAAGAAAGAATGTTTTTGCAACCCAAATCCTTGATACTCTCAAGCAGCTCAATAGCAGAAACTGATGTGATCTTATTAGTGGCAATGACATTAAAGAAGAGGCATTACCAACTGCATTGCCTCTGCCCCCTAAATGGAGACCCTGAGACCTCTCTATCTGACTTGGAACTGAAATCTCCCCTATATTATCTCACCCATTAGAATGGGACCTCCTGGGGAGCAGGAACTGGCTTGCTTTTTTTTTCTTTAGCATTCAGTATAATACTTTCTACATACTAAGTGCTCAGTAAATGCTTATTCATTCATTCATTCATCTTAGCTTGATCAATTACACAGAATTTTTAAAGCACAGAAGAGATATATTGAGCTCAACCTCATGTAGCAAAAGAATGAAGACATCCAGAGTAGTGACTTTCCTCTAGGCAACTAGAGGAAAGAAGGAGAGGTTGGGCACTCCACAGTAGAATATGAAATTAAAATCCCTACCATTGTTTCTTCATAGGTTCTGGATGGATCAAGCCTATGTCTGAAAAGGACATCCCCAGAGAGGATACAAGTAAGCAAAAAGACTTAGTAGAAACTGTGATTAACAGAGACTGTGAAAGGCTTTTGTTCAGTACAAGTTCAAACACTATATGCATTTCAGAATCTCCTGGGGTTTCCCTTCCTTTTTCTGTAAAAGAAGTGATTAGTTTATATCCCCTTGTGGTCCTTTCAGATCTAGATCAAGAATTCTATGGCCAATTGAAGGGTGGGTCCTCATTGCTTACAGTGTTAAATTCTGCCCAATAGTGTGTGAAAGGAGACAAACTTTATGTTAAAGTGTAGGTTGACCATGTCACTCCTTTGCTCAAGAAACTCCGGTGGCTGCCCACTGTCTGTAGGATAAAATGCAAATTCCTCTTTCCCAGTGTGGCTCTATTTTATGTTCACAGGCTATTTATATGCTATTTAATACTTTTTTGCAGACTTTTTACCATGCCTCGAATCCTTGCTCTCTCTCTCTCTCTCTCTCTCTCTCTCTCTCTCTCTCTCTCTGTCTGTCTTTTTCTCCCACTTGGACCACTCCAAACCTTTAGCTTCCTTCAAGGAACAGCCCATGTGCCAGCTCCTTGTAGAGGGCTTTTCATATTTTCTCAAGTTCGGCAACTAAATCACTTTGTGCTTCTTTAATTCACTCTCCTCTACCTATGTGTTTGTGAACATGTTAGGTCTCTGCTATCTGGGTGGCACTGTAGCCTGAAATTCCAGATCATCTATTGGTGAGAGGTGAAGGTGGTATGAAGCACCTGAGAGAAACGCCAACAGTTACCTGGGTTCTAGATTACTGTGTGTGTGTGTGTGTGTGTGTGTGTGTGTGTGTGTGTGTGTGTTTGTTTGTGTGTTTTGAGTTTTGCAGCTCCAAGATGGGCAGTGAGAATTATAGCAACAAACATTGCCTGGCAGCACTCAAGATGTGTACCACCACCAAAAGGGGTCTACCTGGTTTCTTTTCTTTTGTATGGAGAGGGTCCCATGTTGATGCATATGTGTAATGTTCATTTTTTTGCTAATTTCCATGTATTCTAGGGTGATAATGGGGAAGATGAGGTAACAGATATACAGGTTCATTTTTCTTTCTATTACTAGGGTGTGGATTCTATTAGATGAAGAACTGTGGGTGGTACAAATTCATTCAGTCATTGTTGAAGTTTGGAAACATAGAGAAATCTTGGCAGGTTAGGGGACATAAGGAGAAATAGTGATAGGGAAAAAATTGCCAAGAGCATCTGACGTGAGAGCAGGCCTGGGGTGCTGAGGGGATTTTTAAAAATCGTCTAAAAAGCTTTTTCATTGCCGAGGGAAAGGACCTTGGTAATTAATCTCTCCATTTTCAATCGGTGTTTTGGACTCCAGGGACCATCATGCCCATCATGCCTCCCCCAGAATCTCTTAATCACCTGAAATCTCATCGCCATGCCGGCTGATTGAATTTTTGATTCACAGCACCTGCTCAGCTCCCTCAATTGCCTCTCCCCTCTGATTGCAGGGCTGGAGGGTGCAGCAGTAAATGCCTCCCAAAGCCTTCTTTTAGAGGGGGCTCAGATCAGAACTTTCCAGGTAACTCCATTTTCTATCAGCAGCTCTGCTCAGTTTTGGCTCCATGCAGTATCATGCCCCTGCACAGGCTTTCCTCTTTCCCCCTCCTCCATTTTCAGCTACCTTTTGTCTTTCTCCATTCGTTCGTAAGCTTCTTTTTCTTTCTTTCCTTCTCCTGTTCTTATGGTAAGCACTTAGCACGGTGCCTGGCACATACCAGTTGCTTATAACACACATACACACACACACACATATATGTATATATATGTATGTATATATATATATATACATATATATATTTAATGGACTTGGCGTGGTCATGGTCCTCTTGGGGAGGACAACAGGACCTTTGCTCTTAAGACTTCACAACTTCCCTTTGAGACTGTACCCATGAATGTGAACCTTGATGGGGAGAAGGCAAATCTGGCAAGGAATGTAATGTTAAAGTGTATAGGGCCTCAGCAGGCCAGCATAACCACACACGGAGATGGTTCTCTTCAGGTGCCCGTACTCTAGCCAGCAATTTCAGCTCTTTTACACTGACAGAGGAAGTGTGGGGCCCTTGCATTTGCAAAAACCCTAAAGAACAAGAATATCCACATGACATAAAGCAGTCACAAATCAGACATTATAGGATGCATTATGGGATCATCAGTTTCCCTGACTCTCATGTACACCCTGCCAATAGCTCACAGCTGGGCATCACCTTGCATTTGTTTATAAGCTTTGCAAAGGATTTTACAAAGATGATC
This sequence comes from Trichosurus vulpecula, assembly GCF_011100635.1. Taxonomy (NCBI): domain Eukaryota; kingdom Metazoa; phylum Chordata; class Mammalia; order Diprotodontia; family Phalangeridae; genus Trichosurus; species Trichosurus vulpecula. The sequence continues at coordinate 40,153,041 of NC_050576.1, read as the reverse complement.
TCATTTGAGCCCAACAACAATCCTAGGATGTAGGTGCTATTATTATCCCCATTTTACAAATAGGGAAACTGAGTTACGGTTCAAGTGACTTTCCCAGGATCACACAGCACATGACTGTCCGGGGTAGATTCCAGAGTCAGATCTGTCCAACCCCAAGACCAGCACTGTAGCCACTATGTCCCCTGGCTGCTCCTTGAAGGCAGGGACTGGGTGACTTTGGTATTTTTGTCCCCTGAGCCCAGCAGGGAGTAGGTTCTTAGCAAATGCTTGCTAATAGGTAGACTGGTCTTTTTTATTCACTGGTGAATTTATAGCCTGGAGGATCAAGTTCAGAAGCGGGTCTTCAGAAGCCTTTTAAAGAAACGGGAACCGCCTGCAAGATTGGTATTCCCAGACAGTCAGTCTGACCTGAGGTCCAGTGCTAGCCTCATCTTGGGGTTTTGGTCAGCTTCCTCTTTTGGCTCATCTTTTTCTGCAGCTGGAACTTTTGGGAAGTCCTTGATACAAGGAGAGTAGTAGGACCCTATGATGGGTCCTTTATGTTTACATGGCATGGCCTTCTTCCTCAACATGATGGCAGCATCCCAGAGCCCAGGATGCAGCCAGGACCCATCCAGCTTGGTCACCCCATAGATACATTGCACAAGCATCTCTTGGCAATAGTTTGTCATACCCACACACAGGCCTGCCAGGTGTAAGAGGTCATTCCTTCTTAGGTCAGGCAGAGCTAGAGAGGGGAATTCAGTCAGCAGAATGTCACTGATTAATTTACCTTTTCCACATCTCCGAGGCCTTCAGTGTCAAGCAGAACCAAGGTGTGGTCAAGTTTTCTGGGGTGAGGGACGCACCACATCCAGATGCCCTTTGTATGAGACTGCACGGTGGAGCCAAGGGAGAAGCCTGCAAAGGAAGGGGGAGACATGAGGGTCCAATGGAGGCAGGAAGCCGAGAGGCTGCAACAGTCAAACTGCTAGGTCCTGAAGGGAGGAGATGGGAAGCTCCTCAGTGGGGAAAAAATAAGAACAAGGATCATAGTTAACATTTATCTAGCACATTTTATGTGTGTTCTCTCCTTCTGCCTTCACAGGAATGCTGTGGACTAGGTGTTTCTTTTATCTCCATGTCATAGAGGGGGAAACTGAGACTGACAGAGGTAAATTACTAGACCTGAATCACAAGCCAGTGAGCATCTGAGACAGCTTTCACACTCAGCGTTTCCTGATTCCCAGTCCCAACATCAGCAGCTGGGGACACATGAATGCATGCATTCAGTTCACCCAGAGCACTGTGAGCGTAGACTCATGGGGTCAGATTTGTGGTAAAGGTGGCAAACAAGATCAGCGAGAGCTTCAGGTGTGCCTGGAGACATCACCTTTCTTAGCAGTATCAGCCTCACCCAAGGTTGGAAAAGTTTAGACTGACTTTAGAGAAGGAAGAGCAGCCCAGAGGAGAGCATCATGGCAGTGTTGGTAGAGAGCAGGGAAGGACACAGGACAGCTGTGGGACCCTGGGCAGGTCACTGAATCTCTGGGTGCCTCTCCCTGACCAAACCCCAAGGAAACTTTCTAAGACCTGAAGTGACAGGGAAAGAGCTGATCTACATGGAAAGCCAAAGTCTCTACTGTGAAGGAACCACAAGCCAGCTACACACACACACACACACACACACACACACACACACACACACACACACGGAGGGAGGGAGAAGGAGGGAGAGAGAGAGAGAGAGAGAGAGAGAGAGAGAGAGGAGAGAGAGAGAGAGAGAGAGAAATAAGATGGTTTCCTAGAATTCAGCCAGCTTCAGTTTCATTCTGATTCACTAAGTTGTTACCTAAAAACGGTCCTTACGTGAATTCACAATATCTTTCTCTAAAGGGCAGATGGAAGCAAGGGAAACAGGCCCTTATTATTAAATGCCTACAGTGTACCAGGCACAGTGCTAAGCAATTCACAGATATCTGTTTTGATTCTGACAACAACCCTATGGCATAGATACTCTTGTTATATCGACTTTACAGTTGAGGAAAATGAGGCAAACCAAGATCAAGTGGCTTGCCCAAAATCTCTGTGTGAGTCAGTGTCTACATCCACAACTGAATTTAGGTTCTGACTCCAGGTCTAGCATTCGACCCACTTTGAGGGCTTACCCAGAATGGCCATGAAGTGCAAGTCTGCAGAAAGGTGGTACTTCTCCTTGAGTCCTTTATAATCCCAAATACTTTCCTCTTGAGGAAAATTTACTTTCTCCTTACTGTTTTCTCTTGTTTAATTTTTCGTTGGTGTGGGTTTGTTGGTATTTATTTTATTACTATCATTTGTATTGTTTAAAATGTTGTGCTCCTTGAGACTCTATTTTCTGTACTCATTGGGTGGCCAATTTTACCCTGGCCTTTGCCATTAGCAAAGCAGAGGTGAACCTAGAGGAGCCTTGTACCATTATTTGTTAGATTTGAGTGTGAGCACCAGAGGTATCCAGCTATTGTAGATTTGAACCCTTATGAAGGATGCTGTTGTGGGAATGCCTACTCACTGTGTACAGGAACCACTGAAAGGCCTTTACACACAGCAAGAGACATTTTAGAGGGGTGTGAGGTACTGGGAGAGTTTTCTGGAAAGAAAACGATGCATCTTGGGCTCTATGAGAGCTTCCTGACAGTAAAGATCTCCATCAGATTCCCAGAGAGAAATCCAGAAAGGAAAAAGCAGGCTGGGGTGACTGATGACACCCTGCTATAATTTCCCAGGACAATGCATTTCTGTTTGGGGGGTCAGTGTGGAGGCTAGCCCAGAAGGAGGTTAGCCCAGGAGGAGCCTGATAATGATTATCATCTCGTTACCTATGTTCATAAAGTGACAGGTAGAGGCCATTTTGGCATTGCAAATGTTCTGTGCTAAATGAACCCCAACTTGATGTGGTATGAGTGCTCTTAGTCCTTTGTGGACCTCCCTTGAGTTGGAGATCTGCTTAAACGTCTTGTACTTTGTCTTTTTGGGGGCACCCTCGGTAGAAATAGAATCCCACCAGAGAGGGATACTAATTTGGCGACAAATCAAGACATATTGCAGCATATTATACACCACAGGTTTCCAAATAGATCAATGATTTAAACAGTTTTAAAACTTGCATCATAAAAAAAAATTGACAGTGGATGGAAGGTTATATTTTCACAGCTGTTGACAGAAGAAAAGTTCCATTTCTTATAGAAAATTCTGAGACAAAATATAAAAACAAATTAAAATGAAAAGTAATAAAACCCCAGTCCATGAGAATGATTAATGAGGTTTTGCAGAGTTCAGAACAAATCTCTTTATGTGCGGAGTAGTGGCACTGGATATGTCTTAATTTTTATGTCAGATCCCGGAACTCAAGGAATTGGTTGTGTTTAAAGATGTAACCAGGGGGGCTTTTGTCCTAGCTACCACCACCACAATTGCTGACCAACTGCCACATTTGAGCAGGTAAGCCCAAGAGGCCTATGAACAGCAACAAGCCCCAGACCATCAGACCTCCTGGCAGTCTGGCACACAAATCCAAAATCTAGGAATGCCACTCTCACCCTGTGGAGAAGAGGCCCTCCATCCTTACCACTATGAACAAAACTGCTGACCAACTGGCCCTCACAGAACTGGAAATCCAGCCTCAATGGATCTGTTAGGCATCCTGAGCTGAAATCAACCTAAGGCAGGAGGGTCAAATCACCACCATCATCTTCATCATCCCCTCCCTTCAGACCTTGTGGAGATTGCTCAGTCCCTTCTCCCAAAATCCCTAGGGAGGGGAGTGCCTTTAACCCCTAACCCTTAGTCATCAGCCTTGCCTGCAGCCTGGCCACTTCAGCCATTGTCCTGGGGAGTAGCCCCTCTGAGACAGGAATCTGTCCCCACCACCACCAGCAGCTGACCAACAGCCACTTATTGGCACCACCTTTTAGCAGCAGGTAAGTCCCAGAGCCCTGAAAACAACAGCATCCCTTTCATTCTGACTCCGGTCCAGCCTAGGTACCCGTGGTCCAGTGGGACAATCCCCTATCTTGATTTTGTATTGGCATTGTCAGTACTTTGCACAGTAGTTCACATGTAGTGCTTAATAAATTCATTCCTTTACTGGGAGGGGGAGAGAAGGGGAGGTGGGAAGATTCTAAAGGTAAACCTGTTGATATTCTTCAGGGCTCTGTTTGAATATAGCAAGAAAGAAATCAATTCTAAATACATTTCAGAACACAAGCCACAATGTGGTATAGTGCAGAAAGCCTTGTCTTCAGAGTTACAAGACCTGGGTTCAGATCCTGCCTCTTTTGCTTACTAACTGTGTGACACAGGCAGATCACTGTGCTCTCTGGGGCTCAGTTTCCTCAATCATAAAAAGAGGGAGGTTGAATTAGATGTCCCCAGTGGTCCCTTCCAGATCACAGTTGATGATCCTGTGAGAACAATCACTGTGATGAAAATGTTTCACTCTTGGGATCTGGCTGCTCTGATTGATCACAGGAATAACTGACAGCCACATTCTCAGACCAACATAGTGTAGAGTAGAGGCAATAATCCTGAGCAGATGTAAGGCGAGGAGTACGTAAGATACATGGCCACTAGGAGACAGGCAGCCAGGGGACAGCAGCCAGTGACAGGACACCTCATTTTTTAAAGAAATGCACTTTTAATGCTAGAGCATTTGGGTCTCTGTGTCATGAAGACATTTGTTGTGTAGTAATTTAGTTCACAAGTATTACAGTGTAATATCTAAGCCTTTGCTGGACACTCGAGCACCTGACTCTGTCTGTCCTGTTGGAATGCTCCCCCTCCTCATCTCTGCCTTTTGGCTTACCTGTTTTCCTTCAATCCTCAGCTAAACTTAAGTGAGAAACTTTTCTGGATCCGTTTAATGCTAGTGCCTTTCCTGTAATGACTATCTCCAATGCATCTTGTATAGATCTCATTTGTACGCAGTTGTTTGCATGTCGTCTCCCCCTTTAGACTGTGAAGTCCTTGAGAGCAGGGATTGAATTTTCCTTTCTTTGTCTCCTCAGCACTTAGCAGAGTTTCTAGCACGTAGTAGGCCATTAATAAATGCTTGTGGCCTTACTGGAATGCAACAGAAAACCAGGGGCCAACTTTTAAACCTTCATTAGCTCTCAGACATTTCTTGTAGCAGCTCTAAGCCTGTGGCAGAGTACGCTCCTCATTTAGACTCCTGGAGGCCAGGACTCCACTTACCTGTGTTCTTTCCTGCCAGCCTGTTCATCAGGTAGGATTTTCCAGTACGGTACATGCCAACTATAGCTACCACCACCACTGGCTTGGTAATGGAAGTAAGAATCCGTAGGGCTTGCAGGTTTACTGTCAGCTCTCCATTTCTGTTTTCAACCAGACATATGGGAGCCTCCATGGACACTGCTGATGCCATGTAAATGCAGAGGAGTCCCTTAGACAGAAATTAAGAAGCAGAATTCACATAATCCTCAATTGAGACTGCCTAGGTGAGTCAGATATTAGTGACGGCAGAAGAGGGGATGCTGTGCACTTGTGGAATTCTATTTTTAGCAACACAGAACTGGCAACAGCACATAATGATGATGACGATATTGATAGCAATAATACTTACCTTTATGTAGTGCCGTAAGTGTTATAAAGCACTTTATAAATATTAATCTGACCCTCATGACAAATCTGGGAGGTATGTAAAATTATCATCCACATTCTTACAGATCAGGAAACTGAGGCAGTTTCTAGGATTTAAACACAGGTCTTCCTGACTCCTGGCCCAGCTGTCTATCCACTGCACCACTGGGCTGCCTTGAATAGATGTCCTGACAGTTCATTCTTGATCCTCAGGGCTGTCACATAGGAAAAATATTCCCAGACTTTGAAAGTCCCACCCTGCAAGATTCTACCTGCTACAATAATTATGTCCTTTTTCATTATGTTGGCCCAGGTCCACAGTGGCCATGGCCGTATATTGGATTGCTGAAGGGATAATATGAGACAGTGTCTCGGGGAAATACTTTGAGATAAATAGTTTATTTATTAGTGCCTGGTGCTAGTCCCTTCTTAGTGGTGCCTGAGTGACTTTGAGATGGTTTCTGTCCATCCCTCCCTTCCCCCACCCCACCCTGAAGTTTCTGATTACTCTTCTATTTTTATTTCCTAACTCTTACCTTTTCCTCTGAATTTGAGGACATCAAGGAGCTCTTTAGTTTGACTATGGCAGAGCACTGTCCTTAATCACTGCATGGCAGAGAGGATTAAAAAGTTGGTTTGGGAGTCAGGAAGACATAGATTAAATATTCTCTCTGGTGCAACCTGAATTTGTGACCCTAGGAAAGTCAAATAACCTGCCCAAGGTCCATGGATCTCTCTAAGGTTTAAATCACAGTACAGTTGTAGGCCTACATTGGTAGAGGGAATTTCATCCCTAGGTGATTATTATACCAAAGGAGTCTTAGGTCCAGACAAACAGAAATCATTGGTGGAAATCACCCCCTTTCTAGATAGAGAACAAGGACCCCAAATTCTGACTGCCTTATAGGAATCTAGAACCAGCCTCAGTGGCTGCTCTGACAATGTCTGGGATTCTGGCCAGCCTCAGTCCCTGCAGGTGAGGGCTCTGGGGTGATACAGCCCCCAGGGCCCAGATCCCCAGATCAACCCAACCCTTACAGAAATAGTGGAATTATCTTTTGTAGATGGTTTCCTGGGGTTTCTGATCCAATGTAGATAGGCTGTGGATCTTTGCTCCTGGAACATCCCAAAACCTGAACCAAGGCAGCCTTCACTGTATCATACCTGGAGGGTAGGCAGCCCCCTGTATGAACCCTGATCTCATAAGATATAGAGCCTATTAGACAATGGGGAGCAGTGCAAGACTTTCCCTATTTCTCATGGATTTGAAAAAGCCAGCATCTGGATATTCTAGGTCAGGAGAAGACAAGAAAAGTGACAAGTTAGGCCATCCCCTAACATGAGACTTGTTGAGGCCATGTGGAAAGTTGGCTATAGGACTGGCCCTGGAGTCAGGAGGAGCTGGGCCCCCATCCTGTCAGCCATACATCCCAGCTGGGTGACCATGGACTTAATGTCTCTGCACCTCAGCTTCCTCATCTGTGCAATGGGCACAGTAGCAAAGTGCCTACTTCACTGGGTCGTTGTGTGGCTTAAATGAGATACTTTCTGTAAGCACTTAGTGAACCTTACAGGGTAGTTCAGATGCCAGCCAGTGTTACTCCTCTTTGTGCTTTCCCTACTCATTCTCTTAAGGTGCAGCTTGGACTGCTCCTAATGAAGTAGCTCCATCTCCTCTTTGCCTCCTGGATCACAGTCTTGCTGTGGTGGTAGTGAGCACTGGCTGACAACAGATGATCCACCAGAGAAGGAAGTGAGAAACGACTCTACTATTTTTGTCAAGAAAATCCTATGGACAACTAGTGTGTGGAGTCAAGGAGAATTAGACATGGATGAATGACTGAACAATACCAACACCTCTTGCTCAAGCAGCAATTTCCCCATGTAGAATCCAACCTTTTGTTGGAGCCAAGTCCTGACAGTCCTCCCAGCATTCTCCTAGCAGTCTGCTGAAGAGCAGTGAGCCCACAGAGCCCAAGGGGACCTAGAGGGAGGGTCATCCCTGCTGCCTGTGCCCCAGGCTCCACCTAGGAAGGATCAGGGCCATCCTCAGAGAGATCCATCCAGCTTTGGGGGTAAAGAGGATGTATTGCATTTCCTCTGCACTTGTCTCCTAGCTGACAACTACAGTCTCCCTAGAGCACTCTGGGAACTCACGTTGCCCTGTTCCTGAGCAGAACAATTGTAGGGCTCATGTAGATCCAGGGGCTTTTTCGAACTTTATACATTCTGTCTTCTCCCAATAAGTACAAATGCCCCTGCCACTGAGATTGCTTAGATGACAGAAATCTAGGCCCTACATGCTGAAAATCCAATTTTAATGTGGTTTCCATTCTACTAGACTGGGAATCATAGATTTCACATCTCTAGGAGACCCCAAGAAATCATGTGGTCCCATCCCACCCCCTGCCCCATACACGCATATCATTTCATCTCCACTTTTGCTGATGACAAAACTGTGGCTCACAGAAGTTAAAGGATTTAGCCTGGATCTGACAATTTAGAAGAGACAGAGCTAGAACCAGAAGCCAGCTCTCCTATATCATCACTTCATCTCTTTCTCTTTTAACTTGTCTTGCTCTGTCTTCTAAGTAATGGCACCTGTAGAATGGCCCTGTCAGCCTCAGCACTTCCCACTGCCTTAAAGGGGATGAGTTGCAGTGTCTCCAGAGCACACAGCCAGGGGCCAGTATCAGACTTCTGACTAAGTAGCTGAGGCCAGAAGGAACTGTTTGGATAAATCAATGCCAAGCAAACGTGTATTATTCAAGCTGCCTCCTTGGCCCTTCTCACTGGGTTTTAATCCTAAGACTAACTTTCAAGCTCCAGGGAAAAGATGCAAGGAAGAGAGGAGAAAACTGGCAAATAAGCCTTACCTTTTACAGGAGGCTTCTGGCCAAATTGTTCACAGATGCTCTTGCAAGTTTCCTTTTTCTCTCAGCTCTTCCCTTATGTGCTCTTCCTTGTCCTCCCCTCTCTTCTCTTTTTTGCTTCTCACATCGCTTCTATTATTTATAGGAAGAAGGAAAGGGTGGGACTGACAAAGGAAATTGAAACCAAAAGCAAATCTTTCTGTTTCTAACTCCCTAAGCTTAAAATGAGAGTCTAAAGTGCACGTATGAGTGTAGTGCTTGAGAAATGCAGCAAATGCCTAACAAAAGCATTTTCTAATGCCAACCTCAAAAATAGCCTATCCTTCAATAAACAGAGATCCTGGGATCTCACAATGTAAATTCTTTAGGCAAATATCCTCCATCCCTGACTGCTATCATTAAACAAGTATTAAAATATCAAAACCTCTTATCCTCTGGCATTTCTTTTAATACCATATAAGGAATTTAATGGCAGCTATGTGGCACAGCGGATAGAGTCCCGGCCTTGGAGACAGGAAGACTCATCTTGATGAGTTCAAATCTGGCCAGGGACATTTACTAACTGTGGGACTCAGGACAAGTCTCCCAGCTCCTGAGTCACAAAGAGCAAGACAGGACTGAAACAACAGAACAACAAGAAACTGCAAGGAAAATCAGAGGTACTTGAAGCAAGGGTTTCTTCACCAATGGATTTTCTCTTGTTGAGTATAGATTTTTAAAGTGCAAAGGCATTTCAATTTCAGACAATCAAATGATTTATTTCATTTTTTCCATAGACAAAGCTATGAAAGCTCCCTGCCACGTTGACTTCCAGCCATTCTGGAGAGCAATTTGGAACTATGCCCAAAGGGCTATAAAAAATGTGCATACCCTTTGACCCAGTAATACCACTTCTGGGGCTGTATCCCAAAGAGATCACACAAGTGGGAAAGGGACCTATATGTACGAAAGTATTTATAGTAGCTCTTTTTGTGGTAGCAAAGAATTGGAAATCAAGGGGATGCCCATCAATTGGGGAATGGCTGAACAAGTTGTGGTATATGAATGTAATGGAATACTACTGTGCTACAAGAAACGGGGAAGATACGGACTTTATAATAACCTGGAAAGACTTACATGATATAATGCTGAGTAAGAAGAGCAGAACCAGGAGAACATCGTACACAACCACAGATGTATTGATTCTGTGATGACTAACCTTGATAAACTTGACACTTCTCAGCAATACAAAGTTCAAAGACAGCTCCAAAGGACTCATGGTGGAGAGAGCTATCTACATCCAGAGAAAGAACTATGTAGTCTGAATGCAGATTGAGGCAAACTAATTGTTCTCCTTTTTTTCTTTTTTTCTCTTTTGTTTTGTGGCTTTTTTGGTTTTGTTTCTTCTTTCTCATGATTCATTCCATTAGTCATAATTGTTCATTACAACTTGACTATTGTGTAAATAAGTTTAATGCAAAGTTGTACGTGGAAGATATATCAGTTTCCATGCCGTCTTGGGGAGGAGGGAGAGGGGAGGGAGGAAGAAAATCTGGAACTCAAAATCATGCGGAACTGAGTGTTGTACACTAAAAATAAAAAATTTTAATTAAAGAAAAGAAAACAATTTTAGAAGAGAAAATACAGAAAAATTCTTAGTGGCTCTTACTCACTTCCAAGTGAATGCTCCCATGTTCCCAATGATCTGGTCTTCCCTTGGTTTTTCATCATCCTTCCTTAATTACTCTACCCTTTTCACTGCTCAGTCAGCTTTGATATTCCTGACTCTGCTCCTAAGGCTTGGGGATTTCCAGGTTTCCATAAGAGATCTGAGGATTTAAAAGATCCCCAAAAAAAACCCCAGCCACCAATAGGAACCAAACAACTTCTTAAAGGAAGTAGTGCAAACTGAAAGTAAAGTTCTTTATTGCGTAACTCAGTGATTCAGTAAGTCAGAGAAGCCATAAAAGGAATTGCTCGATTTCAATGCTGAAAGAGGATTGCTTGGGTGAGAATATTAAGCTGATTCTTAATAACTGGCAGTAACAGAGGGGAGCTGAATCATCCAGAAGATTCCTGGCACCCCTTCCCATCCTGCTTTTGCCATTAGAGAAGGATCTTTCTAGAGAACTTACAGCTTTTATTTCTGTAATATGGACCTTCTCCTTCCTAGTTAAATTAGAATTAAATAAATAGAGTTAGTGACTTGAATTTAGTAGAAGCAGTGTCTCATTGATGGTGGCAGCAAGCCTGCTTGATTCCCTGTAATCTTCTAGAAACCTTAAAGATCCATCCTTCTTTAATACAATGTTCAATGTGTATATTAGAATGCTGTAGTAGAGAACACTTAAAGGAATCTTCCATAATCATAGTGTCACAGATTTAAAACTGGAAAAAACCTTAGAGGTCATCTACTCCAACCGCCTTCTCCCCTTCCCCCTACCACTCCCATGCTTTACAGATGAGAAAACTGACATCTCATAAAGATTAAGTAACTTACCTAGAGTTATGCAAATATCAAGTGGCACAGCTGGAACTCAAAACGAGGTCTTCTATAACTCCAAACCTAGCATTTTTTCCATTGTTCTTTTGCTGCCAGGGTCTGTAAGAGATCTATAAGAGGTTGTTGGTCTTTGGGAGACTGAGGTTGTGAGGGCCTGCACTGTTTCTGTGCTCAGTCAGTGAAGTGTGCTAGAGGATGGGTGACCCATATCAAGTGGTCATGCTCGGTTCATTCTGTTCCATTGGCTTTAAGCTCCTTGAGGGCACAGAAGGATTGTCTTTTTCCCTTTTTTGTTTCCTCAGCACTTAGAGCAGTGCCTGGCACTTAATAGACATTTAATTAATGTTTTTAATTGATTGATTCATTCATTTGCTCAAAGTCTCAGTAATGGCGATATTTCTAACTCTGTTTCCCCTGTCCTCTCATTGCTATTCACCTCATCCTACCTCTCCATGATCCACATCTCGCTCTGCACTCTCCTTTCCTTGTGCCCTCTGAACCTTCTGCTCTGTTGTTAACAAACTTCTCTGTATGCTGGACTTTTCATTTTGTGCTCTCTCTGTGTTCTTTCATTAACTTAATTCTCTCCGCTATAGATCTGCATACTCCCTTTTCTCATGTGTCCTGAAGCACTGGATCTGCAGAAGGAGCAGGCACATTGCTTGCTCCTAACTTCCTCTCAGCCTGTCTCTTTGCCACCATCATTTAGCAAGTGCATCTAGAGGTGACAGGATTCCAGAACTGGAGTCAGAAAGACCTGGATTCAAATCCCAGGTCACTGTAACAGTAACCTACCACTCATCAAGGACTCACACACAGCTACCATCGCCCCTCTATGTTTTCTTTTCTCCTGGCTAAACATCTCAAACTCTTTAGCCAGACTTTGAATGCCATGTTTTTAGCCCTCTTACCACAACTTGGTATAATGGCTAGGGCACTGGCCTTGGCATCAAGGTGTGGCTCAAATCCCATCTCAGACACTGAACTAGTCATGTGACCCTAACCAAGTCACCTTACTTCTTTGTGTCTGCTTCCTCGTCTAAAAATGAGAGTTGAACTTCACTGCCTCCAGTTCCCTCTTAGCTTTAACTCTTATGATCTGGTGATCTTTTGAGATCTACTTTGTCCATCTTTATCACCGAAGTTGAAATCCATGAATCAGTGACGATTAACCCTTCTGCCTCTTGTCCTGTTGCCAGTCGTATCTTGCCATCTTGCAGGGGGAAGTCACACAATATTACACATTTATTTTCTTTCATTTCAATAAAGTTCTCATAGTTCTAAGGAAATCCTTTTTAAAAATGCCAAACTTTTTTTTGTCTGTTTCAATGTTCTTATATCTCCCCTTTAGCAAAAAGTAGATAATGAAGTCCACCCATCTTAAGTTCCTCTTCTACCCCATTCTGTACCTCAAAACATTTCCTTGTCATTCTCCCTCCATTGTATCTAATGAAGAGGTTGTCCTTCTTACTAAGGTTAACACTTTCCCTTGTGCTTTTGATCTCTTTCATTCCTGCTTCCCCCAAGACCTTGGTCCATTCAAACATTCCCTCTATTTCTCTAATCTTCAATTTCTCATTCACTAATTCCTTCTCTACCCTCTATGCATATGCCCAGATTTCTCCTTTATCTTTAAAGCACCTTCATTTGACCTTTAAATTTCATCTAACTATTCTCCCTTTTATAGGCTGCACCTTAGAAAGGGGTAAATATATTCCATATCCCCTTTCTTCTAATTCTTCTTTTCAAGTCCTTGCAATCTCATCTCTGACTCTATCACTTGATGGAAGTTGTGCTCTCAAGGTTACCAGGGGAGCTCAATGGCTAAGTTCATTGGCCTCTTCTGAGAACATCTTCTTGACTTCTCTGCACTTTAGAAACTGTCTAGCAAGTCTTCCTTTAGGATTTTCTCACTTGCCATTATTTACATTATATTACTTTCTCTGGGTGTTCTTTGTAGTTTTCTAACCATTCCCCAGTCTCCTTTGGGGATCGTTATTCTCCTCCCACCCTCTGAGTGTGGCCATCCTCTAAGGTACTGTCCTAAGTTTTCTTCTCTTCCCTTTCTCTCTCTTTCATGATCTCCTCACCTCCCACAGATTCAATGATCATATATATTAATATGACATCCATGTTTAGGATCTAAACTTAACATGTAGCTTCAATTTATGTTCTGGACTCTTATCCCAATTTACCAGCCATCTGCTGGAAATCTTCACAAGGGTATCTCAAATTTGATCTATCTGAAATGGAGCTCATCATATTCCTCCTAAAACTCGTCCCACCTCCAGATTTCCTCATTTTTCTTGAGAGTACTGCCTTCTTTCTAGTTACCCAGATTCACAACCTGGGAGTACTCTTTGACTTTTCTCTGTCCTTTACCATGTCATATCTTATAAGTTTCCAAGTCCTTCTGATTCTATCTACTTCTCTCCCATATTTGAGATTCTCTGTCCTCAGAAAGCCTCTTCCCTAGTTCAGATTATTGTTACCTCTAGTAAAGATTGCTGCAGTGGCTCCTAACTGTGCTCCCTATCTCCTTATTTTGACTTTCTTTTTTATTATTTAATATTTTTTAGTTTTCAGTATTGATTTCCACAGATTTTGAGTTACAAATTTTCTCCCCATTTCTACCCTCCCCCCCACTCCAAGATGGCATATATTCTGATTGCCCCATTCCCCAGTCAGCCCTCCCTTTGGTCACCCCACTTCCCCTCCCTTTCCATCCCTTTTCCCCTTACTTTCTTGTACGGCAAGATAGATTTCCATGTTCCATCGCCTGTATATCTTATTTCCCAGTTGCATGCAAAAACAACATTTTTTTAGCATCTGCTTTTAACACTTTGAGTTCCATATCCTCTCCCCTCTTCACTCCTGACCCACTCTCCCTAAGAAGACATGCAATTTAACATAGGCCACACATGTATCATTATGCAAAACACTCCCACAAATAGTCATATTGTGAAAGACTAACTATATTTCCCTCCATCTTATCCTGCCCCTCTTTATTCAATTTTCTCCCTAGACCCTGTCCCTTTTCAAATGTGTATACTTTTGATTACTTCTTCCCTCTATCTGTCCTCCCTTCTATCATCCCCCCTTTTTAAGCCCTTCCCCCTACTTTCATGTGGGGTAAGATATCCAATTGAGTGTGTATGTTATTCCCTCCTCAAGTCAAATCTGATGAGAGCAAGATTCACTCATTCCCCCTCATCTGCCCCCACCCCTTCCCCTCCAATGAACTGCTTTTTCTTGCCACTTTTATGTGAGATAATTTACCCCATTCTATCTCTCCCTTTCTCCCTCTCTCAACATATTCCTCTCTCATCCCTTAATTTTCTGTTATTTTTTAGATATCGTCCATTCATATTCAACTCAACCTGTCCCCTCTGTCTATATGTATATGTGTATTTCCTTCAACTACCCTAATACTGAGAAAGGTCTCATGTATTACACACATCATCTTTCTATGTAGGAATGCAAGCAAAACAGTTCAACTTTAGTAAGTCCCTTATGATTTCTCTTTCTTGTTTGCCTTTTTGTGCTTGTTTGGATTCTTGTATTTGAAAGTCAACTTTTCTATTCATCTCTGCTCTTTTCCCTGAGAAAGCTTGAAAGTCCTCTATTTTATTGAAAATCCATATTTTTCCTTGGAGCATTATACTCAGTTTTGCTGGGTAGGTGATTCTTGGTTTTAATCCTAGCTCCATTGACCTCTGGAATATTGTATTCTAAGCCCTTTGATCCCTTAATGTGGAAGCTGCTAGATCTTGTGTTATCCCAATTGTGTTTCCACAATACTCAAATTGTTTCTTTCTGGCTGCTTGCAATATTTTCTCCTTGACCTGGGAATTCTGGAATTTGGTGACAATATTCCTAGGAGTTTTCTTTTTGGGATCTGTTTCAGGAAGCAGTTGGTGGATTCTTTCAATTTCCATTTTATCCTCTGGATCTTGAATATCAGGGAAATTTTCCTTGATAATTTCTTGAAAGATGATGTCTAGGCTCTTTTTTTGATCATGGCTTTCAGGTAGTCCAATAATTTTTAAGTCATCTCTCCTGGATCTATTTTCCCAGTCAGTGGTTTTTCCAATGAGATATTTCACATCATTTTCCATTTTTTCATTCCTTTGGTTCTGTTTTATAATATCTTAATTTCTCATACAGTCACCAGCTTCCACTTGCTGCAGTCTAATTTTTATGGTGGTATTTTCTTTAGTGGTCTTTTGGACCTCCTTTTCCATTTGGCTAATTCTGCCTTTCAAGGCATTCTTCTCCTCATTGGCTTTTTGGAGATCTTTTGCCCTTTGGATTAGTCTATTTTTTATTTTTTTTTCATTTATTTTTTTCTTTTTCTTTTTAGTGTGCAACACATGGTTCTACATAATTTTGAGTTCCAGATTTTCTTCCTTCCCTCCCCCCTCCCTCCCCAAGAAGGCATGGAATCCCATATAACTTCCATGTATAACTTTGCATTGAATTAATTTACACACTAGTCAAGTTGTGGAGAATAATTATGACCAATTGAATGAATCATGAGAAAGAAGAAACAGAACCAAAAAAAAAAAAAACACAACCAAACAACAAATACAAAAGAGAAAAAAAAGCAGGGGAGAAAAAGGTGAGCATGAAGTGTGCCTCGATCTGCATTCATACTTCATAGTTCTTTCTCTGGATGTAGATAGCACTCTCCATCATGAGTCCTTTGGAGCTGTCTCTGCATATTGTGTTGCTGAGAAGAGCAAAGTCTGTCAGGGTTAGTCATCACAGAATCCATATATCTGTGGTTGTGTATAATGTTCTTCTGGCTCTGCTCCACTCACTCACCATTATGTCATGTAGGTTTTTCCAGGTTGTTATGAAGTCCGTATCATCCCCATTCCTTATAGCACAATAGTATTCCATTGCCTTCATATACCACAGCTTGTTCAGCCATTCCCCAATTGATGGGCATCCCTTTGATTTCCAATTCTTAGCTATTAAAAAAGAGCTGCTATAAATATTTTTGTACATATGGGTCCTTTTCCCACTTGTGCAATCTCTTTGGGATACAGCCCTAGAAGTGGTATTACTGGGTGAAAGGGTATGCACATTTTTTATAGCCCTTTGGGCATAGTTCCAAATTGCTCTCCAAAATGGCCGGATCAGTTCACAACTCCACCATCAATGTAACAATGTTCCAATTTTCCCACATCCTCTCCAACATTTATCATTTTCCTGTTTTGTTATTTTAGTCAATCTGACAGGAGAGAGATGGTATCTAAGAGTTGTTTTGATTTGCATTTCTCTAATCAGTAGTGATTTCGAGCCTTTTTTCATATGCCTATAGATATCTTTAATTTCTTCCTCTGAAAACTGTCTCTTCATATCCTTCGACCACTTCTCAATTGGGGAATGACTTGTATGCCTATATATTTGGTTCAGTTCCCTGTATATTTTGGAAATGAGGCCTTTATCAGTGACACTACTTGTAAAGATTTTCTCCCAATTTTCTGCCTCCCTCCTAATCTTTGTTGCAATGGCTTTTTTTGTACAAAAACATTTCAATTTAACATAATCAGAATTATCCATTTTGCATTTTGTAATGCTCTCTATCTCTTGTTGGGTCATGAATTCTTTTCTTTTTCATAAATCTGATAGGTAAACTATTTCTTGCTCTCCCAAATTGCTTATAGTTTCAACCTTTATTTCTAAATCATGAACCCATTTTGACTTTATTTTGCTATATGGTGTAAGATATTGGTCTATGCCCAGTTTCTGCCCTACCATTTTCTAATTTTCCCAGCAGTTTTTGTGAAATAGTGAATTCTTAGCCCAGAAGCTGGCCTCTTTGGGTTTATCAAAGAGCATATTGCTATAGTCATTGACTTCTCCATCTTGTATACCTATCCTATTCCACTGATCCACAACTCTGTTTCTTAGCCAGTACCAGATAGTTTTGATGACTGCTGCTCTATAGTACAGTTTAATATCTGGTATGGCTAGTGCACCTTCTCTAGCATTTCTTTTCATTAATACCCTAGATATTCTAGACCTCTTGTTCTTCCAGATGAATTTTGTTATTATTTTATCCAGCTCTGTAAAATAATTTTTTGCTACTTCAATTGGTATGGCACTGAATAGATAGATTAATTTAGGTAAAATTGTCATTTTATTATATTAGATCAGCATGATGATATTATTCCATTTATTTAGATCTGACTTTATTCATGTGAAAAGTGTTCCATAATTATGTTCATATAGGCCCTGGGTTTGTCTTGGCAGATAGACTCCCAAATATTTTATAGTGTCTACAGTAACTTTGAATGGAATTTCTCTTTCTATCTCTTGCTGTTGGGCTTTGTTAGTAATGTATAGGAATGCTGAGGATTTATGTGGGTTCATTTTATATGCTGCAACTTTGCTAAAGTTGTTTATTATTTCAAGTAGTTTTTTACTTGATTCTCTAGGATTCCCTAAATAAATCATCATATCATCTGCAAAAAATGATAATTTAGCTTCTTCTTTGCCTATTCTAATTCCTTCAATTTCTTTTTCTTCTCTTATTGCTACAGCTAACGTTTCTAGTACCAAATTGAATAGTAGGGGTGATAATGGACATCCTTGTTTCACCCCTGATCTTATTGGGAATGCATCTAGTTTATCCCCATTACAAATAATGCTTGTTGATGGTTTTAGGTAGATGCTATTTATAATTTTAAGGAAAGCTCCATTTATTCCTATGCTTTCTAGTGTTTTTAATAGGAATGGGTGTTGTATTTTGTCAAAGGCTTTTTCTGCATCTATTGAGATGATCATATGGTTTCTGCTAGTTTTGTTGTTGATATGGTCAATTATGCTAATCATTTTCCTAATATTGAACCAGCCTTGCATTCCTGGAATAAATCCTACCTGGTCATAGTGTATTATTCTGGTGATAAGTTGCTGCAATCTTTTTGGGAATATTTTATTTAAGATTTTTGCATCAATATTCATTAGGGAAATTGTCTATAATTTTCTTTCTCTGTTTTGACTCTACCTGGTTTGTGTATTAGTACCATATTTGTGTCATAAAACGAATTTGGTAGAACTCCTTCTTCACCTATTTTCCCAAATAGTCTACAAAGTATAAGAATTAATTGCTCTTTAAATGTTTGATAGAATTCACATGTAAAACCATCTGGCCCTGGAGATTTTTTCCTGGGGAGTTCATTGATGGCTTGCTCAATTTCTTTTTCTGAGATGGGGTTATTTAGAAATTTTACTTCCTTTTCTGTTAACCTATTTTTTAAGGTGTTATTTTCTTCAGTATTTTTCTGGGTATCCTTTAGCAAGTCATTGTCTTGTTTTTCATGATTTTCTTGCATCACTCTCATTTCTCTTCCCAATTTTTCTTCTACTTCTCTTACTTGGTTTTCCAAATCCTTTTTAAGTTCTTCCATGGCCTGAGACCAATTCATATTTTTCTTGGAGGCTTTTGATGCAGGCTCTTTGACATGTTGACTTCTTCTGGCTGTATATTTTGATATTCTTTGTCACCAAAAAAAGATTCCAAAGTCTGAATCTGAATCTGAGACCATTTTTGCTGCCTGTTGATGTTCCCAGCCAACTACTTGGCCCTTTAGTTTTTCGTTGGGCTATGACTGCTTGTAGGGTAGAGAGTACTTTGTCCCAAGCTTTAGGGGTGTGCTGCTGCTTTCAGAGCTACTTCTACATAGCAAGCTCAGCCACACCAGCTCTCCTCCTCCCCCAAGAACCACCGACCCGGACCGCGACCCGGATCCAAGCAGGCTCTGCACTCCTGATCTGATACGCTGCTTAATTCCTCCCACCAGGTGCACCTATGGCTGGAAACAACAGGAGCTGGAGCTCTGGGAGCAGAGCTGCACCACTTTCTCACCACTGGGGCTGGGGCCTACCACGCACTCCTTTCACTCTGATCCAGAATTTTTCCACTAACTTTCTCTGTTGTCTTTGGCATTTGTGGGTTGAGAAGTCTGGTAACTGCCAGAGCTCAATGATTCAGGGCCCTACCACCTGTTCCGCCTGACTCTCAGTCTGGTTGGTCTTGATGGGGCCCATACTGGACTGTGCTCTGCTCCCCTCCCAGCTTCATTCAATAGACCCTTCCCAGTGACCCTCCAGGCTTTCCTGGGCTGGAGCCCTGCTTCCCTCTGCTATTTTGTGGGTTCTGCAGCTCTATAATTTGTTCAGAGCCTTTTTTTACAGGTGTTTGGAGGGACCTGGGGGAGAGCTTAAGCAAGTCCCTGCTTTCCAGTCACCATCTTGGCTGCACGTCTCCTTATCCTGACTTTGTAATACATCTTCTATATAGCTGCCAAATTTTCAGTGGGTCTCTAGAATCGCTAGGATACAATATAACAAAATCCATTTGCCATTTCCAGCCTTCTACAATTTGGCACCCACCTATCTTTCCAGGCTTAATTTTTCATTACTCCCTTTCATGCATTGTTCATTCCTGTTGAACTTACCACTAGAGGCTTTCTGTAAATAGCATTATATCTCCCATGTGTATACATTCACTCATGTCTGGAAAGCATTTCCTCTACTTCTATTTCTTAGAACCCTGCAAAGCACAGCTCAGCTGCCACCTGCTACAGGAAGGTTTTCCTAATTCCCCCTGTTGTTAGTACGCCTACCTTTTGAAATCACTTGGTATATGTTCTATCCCTTTAGCTCCTTGAGGGCATGCTCTATTTATTGCCTGTGTATCTATCTACCATCCCCTAAGGAGGAGGAAGCATGTCACCCTCTGCATGTAGGTGCCCTTAGGTCAAGTCCTGGTCAACCTATGCTCATTTCCACTCCTCTTCTGTCATACTTCTGCACTGTCCAGG
This sequence comes from Trichosurus vulpecula, assembly GCF_011100635.1. NCBI lineage: Eukaryota > Metazoa > Chordata > Mammalia > Diprotodontia > Phalangeridae > Trichosurus > Trichosurus vulpecula. The sequence continues at coordinate 40,133,233 of NC_050576.1, read as the reverse complement.
ACCCATACGTACTGCTGTCTCAGACAGGAGACCAAAGTCCACATCCTACTTCAGATGTTTATAAGTTATGTGGACATGGATAAAGTCACCCAGACTCTCAGACCTGCTCCTGCACTCTTACTCCCACCCCTTCAAATGGGAACAGCCATCTGTACAACTCACCTTAAAAGAAAGCACTCTGCAACTTCCAAGTGCCCTCTCTATGGTTGTTGTTATTTCCTAAGTAACTGACTAGTGACCAGGGGTCTGAATTTCCTCTTCTTTGAATCACTGGATTTCCTGTGTCTGGGAACTAAAGGAGAACTGAGGTCAGGACAGTTGTAGCCCTTCTCAGAAGTCCTGCCTAATCTTGCTTTGTTGTTTTTGAAGAAGAAAGGGAGTGGTTTATTTTGATTTTCTAAGTAAAGCTGTTACTTGTATTTTATCATCCCCAAATGCCTCTTCATGAATTTTTAACTCTTGAAGTTGAATTACTAGACTTGTTTAGAATAAACTTAAATAAGCCTCTATCTTTGGTGTGGAGATGACCTTCTCCCCCTCTTTATTATAGGGGCAGCCAAATGGCCCAGTGGATGGAATGCTGGTCCTCGAGTCAGGAAGAGCAGAGTAACTAGCTGTGTGAACATGGTCAAGTCACTTAAACTCTGCCAGCCACTCTGAATCAATAAACATTTACTAAGCAATCCACAATTTGCCAGGCTCTGCGCTGAGTGCTAGTGTCTACCTCAGTTTTCTCAACTATAAAATGGAGGAAATGACAGTATCTACATCCTTGGGTTGTTGTGAGGACCAAATGAAATAATATTTGTAAGGTGCTTTGCAAGCCTCAAATGCTATATGGAGGCTATTATTGTTAAATATTATTATCTGACTAGAGAGGGAAAGGCGTATAATAGAATATCTAACTGTGGGAGAAAAGTACGAGGTCTTTCCCAAAGTAAATCCTCCAAACCAGGAAGGGCTTTAATTTGATAAAGATCTCTTCTCTTTCTGCATTGCTGAACTTTCCCCCTCCCCAAATCCCACTTACCTCACCTTCAGGAGTTGGTACCTGCCTCCTTCTGCCTTGGAGCTCTTCATATTCGGAGGCATTGGAAACTGCTTTCCCTGTTGTCTCCTTGCCTTTTTGTGACTAATTCCTTAAAGAAGCCTTAGCAGAAGGAAGTCCTCTCTTCTATCTACAATAAGCAAGTCTTAGGTTATAGGAGCTAGGCCAACAGGCTCCTTCTGGGCTGGTCACCAGGCTTGCAACCCTCAATTTTCATCCTTACTCCATGCCAGTTTGTCTCAGAAAAAGTTATGTTTAAGTTGGTTCCAGGTGGGTCTGTACTTAGCTTCCCTGCTCCTCGTTAAGTTAAACTGAAGGACACATCCAAAGAATAATCATAGCTGGGTCGCAGCATTTCTCATTGTCTAAGGTCTCATAGGCCATGTATTCTTGAGCTCTCCCCTAACTGGAATCTCTTGTACAACACATATGACAAGTGGTTATGCAGCCTCATGGGGAGGCTCATTCTCTGCTGAGGCATTTCCTTCCACTTTTGGTTAACACAAGTAATTCCTTTATGATGAGTCAAAATCTCTCCTATTTCTTGTAGTAATTTGTAAGTGCAAAAAATGAAACTAAATCAAGACATAGAACTAAATTTTATTTATCCTTAAATTGGGGAAAAGTTGAATAAGTTGTGACATCTGTATATTTTCTATTAAAAACATTGAAGATGTGGAGCCCTAGAGGGCAGGGACTGTTGTCTTTCTTTAGATTTACCATAATGCCCAGCACTTTTGCCTGCTGATTGATTCATTGTAATTAGTTTGTTTGTATATGTTCTAGTCATGGAAAAGAGGGTGACCAAAAGGATTGATAGAGGAAAGCCCAGGGTATATTCAGGGTTTATCTAAATTGGTTGGACCATAGGGTATGTGCAGTAAAGGTCAGAAAGGTAATTGAATTGAACAAGCATTGGTCACACACCAAAGAGGGGCCAGACACCATGTGTACTGGATACTGAGATTATGAAGACAATAGGGAAGCAGTCACTGTTCTCAAGGTGCTGATGATCTGTGGGGAAATACAACACAAACCCAGGTAAGTGAATGTGGGGTGTGAACATTGAAGATTCTTGATCCGGGAAGTGACCTCTAGGAATACCACCTTTGAAGCTTTGTATATAATGGCTTGCAGAGATGGGAGACTGGAGGCTAGGTGTCTGAGGAGGAGGCTAATTAAATAGTCTAGAGGAGAAGAAGTGACAGTGAGCACGAGGGTGGTGGTCTTGTGAGAGGAGAGAAAGTTGTAGCAGAGAAAGGCACTGAGGGGAAGAACTGGCACAGTTTTTATTGGATGAGAGGTAGAGTGACTTGTCCAAAGTCATGGTGCTTGTAATGCTGAGCCATGATCCAAGCCCAGGTCCCCTTGCTCTCCATCCAACATTCATTCCACAAGGTCATATCTACAAACAGCCACAGTATGACACAAGGGAAGAGGAAACAGAATGTGAGCTGAAGATCCAAGGCTGAAAAGCATTTCTTAGCTCTTGGTGAGTGGATGCTTCATGGACAAGGTGGCATTTGAGAGTAGGCTTTCTTTGCCTTCCCTTGGGGGATCTTTCTGTGAAGGACTTAGGAGACTCACATCTGGAACTCCATGAGGTTAAGGGGTGGGCACTAATCTCTGGAGATCCAGATATTGGATTCTGTGATCCAATTTGGAGATCTCTTCCAAGTATAATATTTTGTGCTTCTGCAGGTGTAGTGAGGTCTTCAGTAGTGAGGGTATGCTCCTGGTTCAAAGGATTTGATAATAAGGATAAGATTGATCAATTTCTCTACTCATTCATTGCAATTACATTGCAGCAAATGCTTCTCCAAATCTATTATTATATGATAACCTTACATCCAAAGTTCATACCAGGCAAGGGAAAGGAAACATAAGACTTATATGTCCAAAGGAGAATTACTAAAATATATTCTTTACAGCTGGTTGGAGGTAGCAGTGGGATGCTACAGGCTTCCACATCTGCATCCAGATGTGGATAGTGTGGCAGCTCCAAAAATGGCTTCCCAGCTTTCCTTTTTTTTGGTATGGGAAAAGTCCCATCTCTGACATTTTGGAAAGGGAGATGTGGAAAGTCTTATCTATGATGCCAGGTTCGGTGAGGCTTTCTAGGTCCAAATGGACATTTTAGCTACGAGGTGGGAAAAGACAAGAACTTCTTGGCCTATTTTAGGGGCAAAATAAAAAAAAAAATCAAAGGACAATAAACATTTATAGAATCATTCCAATCATCTAGCCCGTGCCAGGAGATGGGCCTTGGGTTATCTTTTCAAATGAGGAATTAAACCTTGAAAATTATGCTCATGGCATCCTACTGCCCCTTCCTCCTCTCCTCCCCACCCCTCCCCCCCGCTCCCTTTGGGATTCTCTATGTGAAATGCTATCTCAGATTCCACAGCAGAGTGAGGAATAAACTTCCGATATACCAAGATCCTAATAAGGGCTTACTTGTTAATGTCATGTACAAGTTTGTTTATATTTTATAGCAAATGACATTGATTCATTTGCATTCCCCAAAGGAGGGCGACTTGTAGCTATGAAACACTTGTAGCTATGAAAAAGCAAGCAAAGCCATTTCCTTATATGCATAAAAGTAAAAGGTATGGAACTAAAGATAACAGATATTCTGGGCGACATGGTAGCAGTTTTATTATTGTAACAGGGGACTGTCCAGTATGGGGCCTATTTTTTTTATCATATGCTGAATAAAGATGTTTGTAGGACACAATAGAGGGTCCTGCTCTCCACCGTGAAGTTAGTCATTTAGTGATTCAACAAGCACTTATTAAGCACCTACTAAATGCCAGGTACTGTGTTAAGTGATGCGGGATTCAAAGCAAAGTAAATATACACTCCTGCTCACCATCAAACCAGATTGTAAATCCAAAATAAAGAGAAAAGATGAATTAATCTCAGAGAGAAGACACTAGCTGTGGGGGTGTGAAGAGCAGGGGAGAGGAGGAAGGGCCTTCTGAAGGTGGGATTTTATCTGAGTTTTGAAGAAAGCCAGGTCATCCTTAGGAGGCAGAAGCAAGAAAGGAGAGTATTGCAGGCCTGGGCTAAAAACCTGTGAAAAGGGTATGGAGTTAGGAGATGGAGTGTCATATATGAGGAACAACAAGGCCAAGTGTTGCTGGATTATAGACTACAGAGGTAAGCTGACTGGAAAAGCACAAAGGGACCAGACTAGATAAGTCTTTAAAAACCACACAGAGGATTTTACATTTGATACTAGAGGCATTAGGCAACCCCTGGAGTTTTTTGAGCAGGAAGTGACATGGTCAGACTGTATTTAGGAAGATCAGTTTGGTAACTGATAAGCTGGAGTGGAGAAAGACTTGAGGCAGAGAGACCAACCACCAGGCTGCTGAATCCTACACATGTGAGGTGATGAAGCCCTGGAAGAGCATTTCACAGCTTTCCTAGGGATGGATGGGACAGGAAGTACAGCGGCTGTACCCACTTTAATGAAGCCCAGTTCAACCTTCCCCTTCAGGCCTACCTCTAGGTCCCATCCTCCTCTGGTTTCAGAGGCCTCAGCAAGAAGAGGATTATTTCCCAACTCTCACACTTGCCCAGCCTGCTGCCCAAGGTGTGACTTTCGGGTTTATCCACTCATGAGGGCACACATCTTTCACCTCCTCACCTAGTCACCTGCTCAGCCTCTGTCTCCATTGCTCAGAGGCCCTTAAACTCAAGTCCAACTGCAATTGGAGGTAGAACAGTCTATGGCAACAAGCACTGATTTATTGGCATTCCTCAGAGTGAGGGAGGAGAGCACTTGCATAGTTCCTTATAAATATAATGGGAAAACACATGGGAAAGCTTGGCAGCAGCAAACATCTTGTTGGCTCTGCTTTAACCCACCAAATGTCCCTTTCCTCCTCTTTTTTCTTGTCTTTTTTTCCAATTTCTGTTTCATGATATTTGTCTTCAAATAGTTGAAAGGTTGTAATGCTAAAGAAAGGATGAGACAAGGTGAAGAAGTTCACAGAGAGCAGAGCTAGATGGCATTTGCAGGGAAGGTTCTTGGCTCCTGCTAAAGAAAGACCTCTGAATAAAGAGGGCTGACCAAAAATGGAACAGGATACCTTACCTATAGAGGGAGTGAATTCTCCACCTTGGGGGCCTTTGAGCTGAGGCTGAATGAACACTTACTTGTCACAGATATTGTCAAAAAAAAAGACACATCCTTTGGTGCAGGGTTTGACAGATCCTTTCTGAGATACATTTAATTGTACAATTGGAAAATTCTCCTATTATTTCAGTAAGCTAAGTCTCTTGTGCCTTGTCCTAAGCATAAGCATTTCTCATTTAACTGACACTGTAGCGATGGTTCAGTGAGATGGTGAAACTCTTATCTTCAGGATATAATACAGTCATTACGTGAGTGACGGTGGTGACATTGGGCCTGCAAATTCTGGATCTGGAGCTGTTGTTCAGCAATCGCCCTCCTTTGCTGTTCCTGGAGTAATTGTGCTTGTTCCTGCAGAGAAGTGAGAACAAAAAGGCATCCAACAGGCCAAGTGTAGATGAAATCAAAGGGGCACCTCTCTGGTTTGGCAATAGAATTTTACACAAGTAAGCACTATTACTAGGTTCAAGGTGGTGGGATACAAAGACAAGAACAGGAGAAGTCCCTGCCTTCAGGGAGGTCAAATGCTACTGGGTTTTCTAGTGATTGGTAGCCTCAAGTTCTAGCTGCTTAATAATTTCCATCATTGAATATATGAACATAGAAGATAATTTGCTAAACTCTGTGGAGGATACCAAGAAACAAAATATCAATCTTACCTTGGGGGAGTTTACAAACTAGTTAGGAAAACAACATGCACACATATAAAGAAAACAAACAATACGAGGCAATATATCTAATTGTTCAAGGAGTGGTACAGAGAGGCATGCTAGAAGTTCAGAAAAATATAATAACTCTTTGAATACTCTGAATTTTCCCTTCCCTTTCCTCTCTCCTTCCCTTTCTCCCTAACACCTTCTTTCCTCCCTCTCTCCCACTTTTCTTTTTTCTTTCTTCCCTTCTTCCCTTTATCCCTCCTTCTCATCTTTTCTTCCTTCCTTTCTTTCCTCCCTCCTTCCCTTCTTTCCTTCCTCTCTTCCTCCCTCTCTTTTTTCCCACCCTTCTTTCTTCCCTTCCCTTTCCTCTTTCTTTTCTCCCTACTTTCCTGCCTTACTCTCTTCCTTTTTTCCTCCTTCCTTAATTCCTTTTTCCTTCCCCCTCCCTCTTTCCTGCTCTTCAATTATTCCTTCCTTTCCTCCTTCCCTACTTCCTTCCTTTTCTTTCTCCCTCCTTTCTTTTGCATCTTTTTCCCCTTATCTTCAGAGGCTGACATAGTGACTGTACAGAATAGGTACTTAATAAATGTCCACAAAATGGATTATTAAAAAGAGATAGGAGATGTTGTCCTAGACTATATTAGTCTTCCTTTAGGGAGAAAAATCTGTCACTATTCAAGGGTTGTAACTGCATGGTCTTCATTTACTTAAATCATTAAGGGGAATGGGGAAGAGGACAGATGTTGAACAGGGGTGTTGTAATACCTGTAGTCTCCTAGCCTGCTCTCTCTCTTGCTCTGCCAACAATCGCTTCCTCTGGGCTTCCATGTTTGCAGCCATTTGTCTTAGCTGCTCTTGCTGTCTCCTTTCATTTTCCAACTTTATCTGCTCCTGCCTTCTTTGCTGTATTTCCAACTCTCTTGCAGCATCTGCTGCAGCTTGTGCTCTCCTCTGTTGTTCTGAGAAGGAAGAAGAATTATAAAAACTTAACTAAAGGTAGAAAGGGCTTCTGGGTGGTGTAGTGAATAGTGAGCCAGGCCTGGAGTCAGGAAGACCTGAGTTCAAATCTGGATCCAGACATTTCCTAGCTGTGTGACTATGGGCAAGTTGCTTAACTCTATTTGCCTCAGTTTCCTCATCTGTAGAATGAGTTGGAGAAGGAAGTGGAAAACCACTGCCGTATCTTCACCACGAAAACCCGAAATGGGGTCACAAAGAGTGGGACATGACTAAAACAACTGAACAAAAACAACTAGAGGTAATAGGCTGCTCACTCCCCCAGCCTTTTACTCACCTGTTTACTGTTGGTTTTACTACATAGAACAAACTTATTGCACCTCTTCACTAGTGTAACTAGGACTTGTTTAGAGAGAAAGAAATATTTAGGAAGCAAAAAAGGAATCTTTCTTGATTTCAAATGCTCTCAAGGACATCAAGTCATCTTAAATAACATTTCTGAAGGCAGAGCTCACAGTTCTCAGTATTTCTCAGGTTAGAGTCTCTTTCATGTATTTCTCACCTTCTATCTCTTTTGCTTTGGCAGTAAGTATTTTGTCTGCCTGGTTAATTGCATCAGCTACAGTTTCCTTTGACTTCAAGTATTCTTCCAAAGTCTTTTCTGCCTGGAGGATAGGAAGACAATGAATACGAAACAGGTAATCCTGATGTGAGGGTAAAGCCAAGGCTTGTTCATTCATCTGAGTAGAGCTTCCCTGTGGGTCACTCCAGCTGACAGTACTATTAACTGTTCACCTTGAGGCTTGGAAAAGACCCTTAAAGTTCCCTGTCTCCCCTTACTCTGCAACCCTGAACCTGTGCCCATAGGGAAGGTTTACCTGCATCCCCTTCTTGGGCTGCTGGTGGTACTTAGATATGAGCTCTTGCTTCTTCTGAAGAAAGATGCCATAGCCTCCTGGTTTGGAGAAGGCTTGCTGCTTCACTTCTTCCTCCAGAGGACCGAAAATATTCTGAAGCAAAGCGGTGCACCGGTCTAGGGACTCTCTTTTATTGTGTTGTCGGAAGTCATCTAGCTTGGCTTCTAGCTGAATCTTTAGAGTGATTAAATAAAGAAAAAAGGAATAAGCCACAAGGGGTGCAAAAGAATCACATAATTTCAGAATTCAAAAGAACCTCAGTAGTCATCTAATCTTCCATGCTCTATGCTGCCCAAGTGACTGTCCAACCTTTTCTTGAAGTGTTCTGTTTTCCTTCAGAAGATTCGCCTTAAGAAAATGTTAGGTTTGGGGTATGTGGCTGTGATAGAATACTATTGTACTGTAAGAAATGATGAGCTCAGTGATCTTAGAAAAAGATGGAAAGACTTGCATGAAATAATGAGAGAAATGAGCAGAACTGAAAGAACACTGTATATAGTGACAGCAATATTGTTTTAAGAATAACTTTGAACAAACAAGCCATTTTAACTATTATAAGTACAGAAATTAAAAATAAAGGTCATGTAAAGAAAGAAGCTATGTGCACCCAGAGAAAGAACTGATAAATAGATGTCTGTATTGAATGATTTTACATATGTATATCTATTTGTGTCTAATGGTAGTCATATCTAGGGGAGGGGAGGGAAAGGACAAAAATTAAAATAAGAAAGTTATACGACAATTTGATTATATATTTAAAAGGAATAGCAAATTTTATGTAATAGATTTGCAGTTTCATGTGCAATCATCTTTTTCATGCTCTGTTATGAAAATGCTTGTTTTATTCCATCAATTAAAGAGAAAATAATTTTTAAAAAAGAAAATATTAGGCACTTCTCCTTCTTATATACATTCTTAGAGAACCAAAATCTGTTGTTTCTGTGCACTTTTAGAGGCAGTGAAAAGAATCACATCTGTCCTCGGATCCATTAGCTTGAGATCAACTCCTAGCAGATCCTTCAATGTGTGAAGAGTACAAGTGTCTTGATCTGAAATTTCTGGAAATACTTTCCCACTACTGTCTTCGCTTTGGACGATATACCATAGTATGTAACCCACATTGCAGACCAAAAGCCTCAAGTGGGCCTTTCATGTGTAACCTTTTTCCTTTTCAAATATGTATTAGATGATATGTATTAGGTGATCATACTACACTATATCTATAGAGCACATAAGAGTCATAGCCTATCAGTTACTGATAATATTGAAAATGAGCTGTCAGGGTCACCATACTGAGGTCTGTGGCTTTCAAATTTAGTAAGAGCTATAGTTCATAGGCAAAGTCCTAAAATAACAAAGGTACCTCCAGTGTTGTTTGGAATTCCTGATTCATATCCTTGAAAGAGTCCTTGATGAAGACTTGAGTGGCTTCCCTCTTACAGATGGCATGGACATCCAACAGTTCTTGAATGGTTTCCGTGGGGAACTGGACCTTCTGCCTCATTGTCTCTTCATATAGTGTAAGGGCCCTTTGAACGGCAGCTGAGTTCTCTAGCTGCGCCAGTGCCAAGACTGCATTCTCCATACATGGAACATGTCCACTGGTGATGGCTTCGACATAGTTCAGGACCAGGTTTCCTAGACCTATAGAGGGAAGATAAATGGAGTGATCAGGAGAATGGCCAGAGCTACCCTGTTTAGGAATGAGGCTGTATTTTTATTCTTTTCCAGGGAGGAGAGTAGGGGGTTTCATTTTGTTCCTCGGAAAGTGAGCTTTCTGATAGAATCAGGCAGCATTAAAAATATTTAGGAAACAGGAAATGAGAAAGATGTTTTTGGTTACCAAAGTTCTTACAAATGTGATACATATGACTGGCCTGGTGCAAGAAGACAGTCATTGCCTTTGTCCGTGGTTACCCTAGGAAGACTCCTCTCTGCCTCACCCTAGTGTTCCCTAAAAGTGCCATAAGGAGGTCATGGGAAGTGCTGGTGACAAGACTCACGGGGCCCATTGACTATGCCACCTCCTGGGAGAGTCTTGGTCTTAGCGTCATTAAAGATGTAATTGCAGAAGTTTTTAGTATTTTCCACAAAGTCAACGTCAAGTTCATCATCATGAAGTTCCTCAAGCTGTTTGAGCTTCTTCCCATGAGCAGGTGGGACAAAGATGAAGCATTTCCTGTTTTCAAAGAACTTTCGGATACACAGCCTGGCTTCTTCACTGGTACCTGAGGAAAGGGAAGGAGGAAGAACATGTCATAGAGCGAAAGTTGGCCTGGAGTTCAGTCTCGTCCAATCGTGTCCTGTTTAGAACATTTAACTGACTCTTAACCCTGATATCTGTAGGCATGAGTTTGAGTCAGGAGAGAGAAAAGAAAAAGAATGAAGAACTTGTCCCATGAATACAATTATTAGTTGAACCTCGTCATCTGGTTTTCTTCTAAGCCCTGCACCATGTTCCTCTTTTATGAGGAGGCTAGGCACTATGACTATACATAGAGAAACTGGACAGAAATAAGAGCAGTTTCTGGGATTTCCCTCATTGCCCAACCCTCCATCCCTGGGACCTTTCTTCACTTTCAGGGCATTCTCCAGGTACTGATCAGAGGTGATAGGCTGCCCATCGATTTCCAACTCCAAGATGAAATCACGCACAGTCCACACAAAGTCTGGGAAGAGACTTGCAAATTCCATGGAGTCATTCATCTGCTCAGTGCTGGGGGAGGATTTTGTCTTGATTTTATCTGTCAGTTCTGTCACATAGCTGGGGGTGTTAATTAAGGCAAAGTGGCAGAAAAAGAGTCCAACAGCCATCATTCCTTAAGTCTCCCAATTCCCTAAAGTCTTCTACTTCTCCTTCCCTTGAATCAACTTGCATTTTTAGCAGGAACATAAGAGATTTTCCTGACAATTACTGAGAGAGGGAGGGAGAGAGAGACAGAGAGAGAGAGACAGAGAGAGACAGACAGAGACAGACAGAGACAGAAACAGAGTGTTTGACTGGATCCTTGTTTTCATCAGTATAAGGTACTCCCAACGAGGAATTTTCCCTTACAAGTACAGACTGATATGTGCTGATGATTTATACAGTTTTAGAGTTGTCTAGGAGCACTGAGACATTAAATGTTTTGCCTTGTCAGAAATAAAATGATAACCCAGATCTATCTGACTGCATTAGGGGCTCTCTATCCACTCCAGGGGATGAGGAACTTGTGGCCTCCTAGGTCCTTGGGTGTGGCTTTTTGATTGAGTCCAAGCCTTACAGAACAAATCCTTTTAGTAAGGGTATTTGTTTTATGAAGTTGGAATTCCATCTAAGGGCTGAACTTGAGGAGCCAGAGGGCCTCATGTTGCCTTTAGGTGGCAGGGTCCCCACCGCTGCACTAGGGTATGCTTCCAATCTCTGTCTCTTTGACTTTGTCTTTCTCTGTCTCTCTTTCTGACTCTTTTTCTCTCTTTGTCTCTCCTATCTTTTTGTTATTAGTGACATAATGAAATTGTTACTGTTGTTTATCCTTTGTTCTTAAAGAGGACCATGACATTAGAAAGGAGATGTCTTGACTTGCAAGTGAATTAGATTTAAGTGACAGAGGGTGGTGCAATGTCACCAGCCTCACTCTCTCCTCTGGAGCCATCTGGGCCCAGTGGCAAGATATAGATCTGGATGACTAGAGATGGCCCCCAATATCATAAAATATAGGCTTTACAGAGTCCTCCTTAGAGAAGAGGGGAGCTGTCCCAGCCCTATTTTGTTCTTCCTTTAGCAGTAATAGCTAGCATTTGTATAGACCAGGGCTGGGGAATCTATGGCCTCGAAGCCTCATGTGGCCTTCTAGGTCCTGAAGTGTGGCCCTTTGGCTGAATCCAAACTTCACAGAACAAATCCCCTTAATAAAAGGATTTGTTCTGTAAAACTTGGACTCAGTCCAAAGGCCACACCCAAGGACCTAGAAGGCCACGTGTGACCTTGAGGCCACAGGTTCCCCACCCCTGGTATAGACCTTCAAGTTTGCAAATTGATTTCTTAATGTCATCTCATTTTGTGCAGAAAGGATACTGTAGCTGGTCCATGGCCTGCTGGTTGATGGTGCCCATGCTGTTGTAGACAAAGGTGCTGCTCAGTAGCACGGCCAGGGCAAAGATCCATGTGTCATTCTTATTGTCACCCTAGAAGTTAGATCATAGTATCTGGACTTAATGGATGACACTTTGCCATTTCTGCGAGATGCCCTAGATAACCATAATTACGCAGTGGGGGAAAAGCAACTTGTTTGGTTGTTGTTACACCTGAGGCCTAGAACAACAGTGTTTAATAACATTTGGTTGAGCAGGGTGGCATCCGCCTCTTCTTACCTTCTCCACATCACCCAGACCCTCAGTGTCCAGAAGAATGAGGGTGTGATTTGGCTCAATGGGATGAGGAACACACCACATCCAGATGCCCTTGGTGTGAGACTGCACTGTGGAGCCAAGGGAGAAACCTGCAGAAGAGTTTAGAGAGATGGACCAGATGGTAGCAAAGTAGGAGTTTTGAGATTTGGGGCATATGGAGGACTTTCCAATCAGAGTTGTACTGGAAAGAGTGCTGGATGTAGACTGAGTGTAAAAAGCTTTAAATGACCCAAAGAGGGATTTGTATTTAAACCTAGAAGCAATAGGGCACCACTAGCTCTGAGAAGGGAACATTAAAATCACCTATAATTATTTTGTTACTATCTATGTCATTCTTTTCTAATTTGGTTAATATTTAAAAATGAAATTAATATTCTTCCATATGGTGCCTATAGAGTCAGTGTAGTATTGCTTCATTGTCTACACTTTAATCATAATATCATTTCCTGTATATCTCTCTTGGTAATATGAATTTTTGTTTCTGTTTTGTTTTATAGCTTCATTCAGCCTCTACTTTTATGGAATCATTCTGATGCATAATAAGTTTTGTTCCCTTCTCTTCTTTTCATTCTAGATAAATATTTCTTTTTGGTTGTGTTTTTTAAATTGTAGTGTTCTGGTTTCTTATGTACTCTGTCACATTATTTCATTTTATTGTATTATGTACCCAGTCCACATTTGACATCTGACTTTCTTCTCTTATTTATTTTATACATTATCTTTTAAAAATCAGTATCTTGTACATGAGGGTTTTTTGATTGGTTTTTAAGTTTAAACTACTTTTATGCTAGTGTCACTGTGAATCAAGAATGAGTATTTATAACATAGAAGCTGAGAAAAAGTCATAGCCAAAGTCACTTTCAATGACTGACCACCATGAACTTCTCGATTTTAGAAACTTAGTAACACTGCTCAATTCTTTCAGGATATGCATCAAAATTTTTTCTCAAGAATTCTTTTCATATCTCTTGTGAGATATATGTTATATTAAATTATTTCTACAGATAAATTGTTTTAGTTTCTTTCTCTCTCCTCTCTTCAGCTGTCACAGGTAATAGTCTCTCCAAAATAACTCTTAAACTCCTACTCTTCTCACAGACTATTAGCTATAGTTTCTAAGAGAGAGGCTGTTGAATTTAATTTTACACCAGTGCATTTCCACTTTGTTCACCCCACTCCTATATTCTCATCTCATTCCCATTTAACAGACCCATTCTCAATTCTTTGCCACTATTTACCTTGTGAATTTCTCTGCTTATTTTTTATTTGTTCTTTCCTCTCTCTCTCTTAAACCTTTATCTCTACCCCATTAAGAGTTTGGTTCAAAATCTCTCATTTTAAGCTCTCTTTTTAAGTAATAAAATGGAAAAAGTAGCCAAAAGAATTTAGAACATCTTATCAGAACTGCTAAGCAGTATGTAAAATACACCTCTCTATATTTCTTTATTAAGATGATATCATCTTAAACATCACCATATCTATGTAACTATTTTTTTTGGTCAATGATTTTTTAATCTTCTCCCTTTTGTTGCTACTCCCTTTTTTTTAAAAAAAAAATTGTCCTCTTCTTTGTCTTCCTCATTACTTGTTTTCCCTTTTAGCCTATTTATTTTGAATTCCCTGATTCATGGGCTCTACCTTGATTTTATTTTTTATGCTCTCCATGTCACTTATAAAAGAAAAACTTCTGTAATATGATATTTGAATTCCCTTCTCTGTCCTATTTCTTCATTATTGTATTTGAAAGGAATCAAGAGCGCTACCTTGCCTGTAAAGATGTATTTATTCTTATCACCATGACCCTAATCTGATCCAAATGGATAATCTTCTGTACGTGTATACAGAGTGATATGTCATAGCCTTACCAATTGGACTTACCAGTTTTCTGCCCTGCCAGCTTGTTCATCAGGTAGGATTTTCCAGTGCGATAGAGTCCCACAATTGCCACCACCACCACAGGCTGGGTAACTGTGGTAAGGACCTGCAGTGCTTCCTGATTCACCATGAATTGCCCATTACTATTTTCGATTAGGCAGACTGGGGCTGGCATCCAAATGTTACGGGCCATGTTGGAGGTGGAATGTTACCTGAAAATCCAAAGGCTGCTCAAATAGGACCTGGGAAACACTAGCCATTTCTCAATCCTGAGCTAGGAAACAGCATTTTCAGGGCCATACTCCTTCTATCACTTGTGACCTTCTCCATAGACTGTGTTTCCAGGCAGAACCAGAGGCCCTCTTGTCTCTCTCCCTATTAATACCCTTATAATTAGATCCTGATTAGTGCAAAAAATGAATCCTGGGAAGTGATCATGTGTATTTGAATTACAATATTCAAAGTTAAAATATAGTAATTGATTCCAGACCAATGGAAGTTTGTAGTATGAATCCTAATAATGCAACCATGTCAGGGAATTAATTTTTGCATTAATTGGGACCTAAATGTAATTTCTTATGTGTATCCAGCCTCTATCACTTCAAATGCAATTTACAATAAAAAGTAGTAACAGTTACCTCTTCCCATATTTTTCTGTTGCTCTGAAACTATTTCAGATTGCAAAAGTATAAGAATTTTTGACCTGGAAGTAACCTTAGAGGTCATCTAATCCAGTTTACAGGAACCTGAAGCACAGAAAGCTTAAGTGACTGGCAAAGTCACACAGCCAATAAATAGCAGAGATCGGTTTTATACCCAGGTCCTTTAACTCCAACTCTAGAGCCACTCCTGCCCAGATTCTTAGATTTAGCACTGGGAGAGACCTTAGCCATCTTCTTGTTCAATGATGAGGAAGCTGAGGCTTAGAGAGGTGAAATATTTGCCCAAAGTCAGAGAGGTTATTAGTCATTGTAATAGTAATTAAGGTGGGACTTTTTGCTGTTGACCTTTAATGATTCTGGCCTTTGTTTGAATGGGGCAGATAAAGTGGGTGTTTTTGTATTTCTCAGCACTGAGACAATTGGGAGTCATTGATTTGTATGTGATGTGATATTAGGGATGGAGAACTTTTCCACACCCAGCCTGGGTGAGGTGACTCTGGGCCAGCGTGACTCTGGTCCAGCCATTGTAATGAGCTCCCCGGCTGAACACTCAGATGTTGATAACTACCAATTGCATTTGGTCTGTAATTCAGGGTGCTGGGTTTTTTCCCCTGAACTAAGTAAATGACATTTGTATGCTGGATTACAGTAAGATTGTTAACCCTTTAACGTTGCTTTCCTTAAATAAAGCAGATCAAAAGGACCTGGGTTTGCAGCATTCTGTGTGCTGGTTGTTGTTGGTTTTACACCCACACAGCAGCTGCTAGCTGGATGGTTGACACAGTCATAAAGGTTGGATTTGAACTCAAGTCCTCTGACTCTAAAATCCAGTGTTCTCTTGGCAGTACCATACTTCACCTAGCATTAGGAGGATGCATTCACAAACATGCGATACTTCTTTGGGATTCTTATACTCCTTCCTGTGTGGCACTGGGGGGCCCCTAGCTAGCCTGTTCCCAGCTCTTTAATTATTAGTGCTTATATATGCCAACTGAAATTATGATGCTTCAATATTTCAAGGAATCCTCACTTTCATTTTACCCAATGTCTAATCAGTGACCATATCCTGACATTTCTGTCTCCAGAATATTTCTCCTATCTGTGTATGTATGTACACATATGTACGTGTGTATGTATGTATGTATGTATATCTCCCCTTCTTTCCAGTCACACAGCAATCATCCTAGTTCAGACCCTCATCATCTCTTGCCTGGATTATTGCAATAGTCTCCTAATTCATTTCCCTCTCTCAAGTCTCTTCTCCTTCCCAATCATTCGATTTAAACCTGACAAAAGAGGTTTTCCTAAATGCAGGTCTGGCCATGTCACTCCCTCATTCAAAGTTCCTGTAGCTCCATATTACAGAGGCACAGAAGCACAAATTTTGAAAGCTAGAAATCCAACCCATGCCCCCAAAGAGTTTCCACTATATCATACCAAACAAATGACCACCTGTTCCAATAAAATTTTAGTCCACAGGATTCTATGTATCTTTCCTCTGAACCCTTTGAAATGTGCTTTTAAAAATCTAGGGAACAGCCTGCCTGGATTTTCTCTCCTCTATCATTCTCTCAGAGAGAAAAGTCACTTCCCCCCAGGGTTCTCATCATCCCGCCCCCCCAACCCCAAATCAGTTCCTCCCTGTTACTGAGAATCAGTTCTGGAATAAAATATTCCCCCATGTTGGTTGGTGATTCTTCAACTTGACAGCTGAAATTATGAGTAAGGTAAGTCACAAAATTATTTGCTAGGTTTTGGGCAGAGAGATCTCTCCACCGAATGTCTAGACAACTGAAATCCCCCATTATCACTGTACTGCGTTTCTGTACCTAATTTGTAGGCTATTTCCCAAACTTTTCATCTAGTTTCTCTTTTTGTCTAGGTCACTAGCATATAAATCATTACTTTTTATCATGCAAATTGGTGGTGGTGAATAGCCCCTTAGCAGCTTTGCTGGAGAGATACCTCTGGGTAGTTTTCTCTGTGACTGAGCCAGAAAGCTCATGGAAA